>NC_068566.1:34467438-34776181 GCF_025698545.1 Gossypium raimondii
TTGTGCACACGGCCTGGACACACAGGTTAAAAACATATTTTTTCTTTTTAATTAATTTTAGAATAGCATGAAATAAAATTAAAAGAATTAGCAGAAATTAAGCACTCGGGTTGCCTCCCGAGAAGCGTTTATTTAGAGTCTAAGCTCGACTTAACTTGTATTCGCGTAGTAACGGTGGTTCGCGAAACCGAAGCTCCTCTTTCTTGCTATCAATTCTATTACCGAAATAAGGTTTGAGGCGAGATTGTTTACCTTAAACGTGTCAAACTCAAAATGAATTACCTCGACTGTACCGTATAGAAAGACATTCAGTACTATAAATGGGGTTGATCAGTTTGACTTGAGCTCCGAAAGAGAGATTTGTGGATCCATTTTGTCCAGCAGTAATTTCTGCCCAACTTTAAATTGGTTTATACCATCCATATACTCATCATGGCGTCATTTGGGCTTTTCATCGTACTTTTTCAGTTTCTCCTTGACATGTGTTTGTCATTCATCTAGTTCATTGAGTGGTAGCATTCGCTCTCCGTATGTTGTTCGATTTCTGTCACTTTGATTGTAACATGGCTCTATCATATTTTCTTAAGGGATTTCCTGTAAAGAAGGTTAAGCCACTTGGTTACTCACATTAACAGAATATTTAAAATCATCTCGATCACTAGATGTTCTCACAGAATTGTGTGCTTGGAGAATAATTTTCTCATCACCTACACGAAGTACAAGTTCACCCATACGAACATCTATTATAGTCCTAGCAGTTGTTAAAAAATGTCATCTTAAAATTAAAAGTGTCTCACTACCATCATCTATGTCTACCAAAAAAGTCAACGGGGAATATGAATTTATTGATTTTAACAATCACATCCTCAATAACACCCTTAGGATATCTAATGGTTCTATCCGCTAATTGAATACTCATCCTAATTTGTTTGGGTTTCCTAAGACCTAGTTGTTTAAACATTTCATAGGGATTGACATTAATACTAGCTCCTAAATTAGCCAAAGCATTATCAATATTTAAACTACCAATGAGACTGGGAATAGTAAAACTCCCTAGATCTTTGAGTTTGTTTGGTAGTTTATTTTGTAAGATGGCCGAGCAAACTGCATTGAGCTCAACAGTCGACGAATCGTCTAACTTTCATTTTCTTTCCAACAACTCCTTTAGAAATTTAATATAATTTGGCATCTGCGAAAGAGCTTCAACAAATGATAATATGTAATTTTTTTAAGAGCTTGAGAAATTTACCAAATTGTTCGTTCATGTGGTCTCTCTTTGACGCGTTAGGATATGACACGCAAGGTTTATATTCCTTGACAATTGGCTTTTCCTCTTTCCTATCTTTCATAGCCTTCTCATTATTCACCACAATTTCTTGCCTCAGTTCTTGTTCAAATTCAACTAACCGTTCTTCGTGGCTTTTGCTTTATCCTAGCCTCTCCCTTGGGTTAGTTTCAGTATTGCTAGGCAAGCTACCTTGTGTTCTTTCCGAAATTAACTTAGCAAGATGATCTATTTGGTTCTCGAGCCCTTGAATTGATGCTTGTTGATTTTTCAATGCTGCTTCAGTGTTTTGAAAACGTGTTTCCAACACCGAGATAAACTTCGTCAACATCTCCTCAAGGTTTGACTTCTTATTTTGCTGATAAGGTGGTTGTTGGAAGCTTAGAGGGGGTTGTGCTCTCTGATTTCCTTGACCACCTTAAGAGAAATTGTGATGGTTCCTCCAACCTACATTATAGTTTACTAAACGGGTTATTTTGAGGCCTAAAATTATTACCCATATAATTGATTTGCTCGTTCTCTGTGCTAGGATCGAAGGGTAAACATTCTAAATTATTTGTTCCACCTCCATTTCTATCACATTGCATCACCAGATGTATCTGCATATGTACCTGTGTAGAAAGATATAAACCATCAATTTTCTTATTTAATACCTCTACCTGGTTTGATAACATGGTGACTACATCTAAATTAAAAACACCAGTTGCTTTCATTAGTTTCTTCCTCATGACTTGCCACTGATAATTATTTAGTGCCATCTCCTTTATAAATTTATAAGCTGCCTCAAGTGTTTTATGGTTAAGTGTACCACCAGCTGTTGCGTCAATTAACTGTCTCGTTCAGGGATTCAAACCATTGTAGAAGGTTTGAACTTGTAGCCATAAGGGTAACCCCATGGTGAGGGCACTGTCTCAATTGATCCTTGTATCTCTCACATGCATCAGGTAAAGTCTTCAAAATTGATCTGCACAAAGGTAGAGATGTCATTCCTCAACTTGGTTGTTTTAGCCGATGGGAAGTACTTTAGTAAAAATTTCTCAGTCATTTGAGCCCATGTAGTGATGAAATCTTATTGTAAAGAGTTCAACCACTATTTAGCTTTGTTCCTCAACGAGAAAGGGAATAACCGTAAACGAATGGCGTCTTCGTGTTGTACCATCTGAGTATTGGCCAAATGAGTATTTGAATCTTTGTGTTGCAAACTATCGAACTGAACAAACTGTTGTACCATCTGAATAGTGTTCGTTTTCAGTTCAAAATTATTTGCAGCAATGGTGGGTCTCACAATACTCGATTCAACCCTAGTTAAAATGGGCTTGGCATAATCATACATAATAGATGAACAGGAGCAAGAGCTACAGGAGGTAGTTGAATATTCTAATTATCACCCATCTCCTCAGTAATAATAATATCCTCTTGTTTGTCTACTAAATTCTGTCAACTCTACCTTGCTTCTCTACGGTTTCTGCGAGTAGTACTTTTAATTTCAGTATCGAAGAGTAATGGTCCCGACGGGTTTCTCCTAGCCACAAACCAAAAGAACCTGCCAGAATCAAAGAAAAAAATTAGAATGTAAAAATTAAACTAAAAACAAAAATATATAAAAATAAAATAAAATTGGCTAAATTAATAAAAATAAAGTGTTCATAATATTTTAGCCCCTGGAAATGGCGCTAAAAACTTGATGAGTGTTTTTCGTACTAACTAAATTTTACGACAAAGGCAAGCGCACCTATCGAACAATAGTATAGCTACGATGAGTAAAGATATCATATTGACGATGACTAAAATTATTAGTAATTACAGTTTTCTTATTATTTAGCTGACAATTTGGAGTGATGAGTTTTAATCTAAAATTACTAAACTAATTGAACTAAGAATGCAACAGAGAAAAAATCAGGAAAATAATTGAAAGATAACCAATGAGAGAGACAATACCCAAGAAAGAATCCACCTAGACTCCTTCTATTATTATTAATTTGATTTAAACGATTTATTCACTTAGTGTCTTGATATGTAGAAATACCTAAATTATGCTAATATCTCTTTCGAGAGTAGAAGCAACTGACTCAAGGTTGATTAATTGAAACCTCTTTCTAATTAAAACCCCTATTGTAGCATTAACTCAATTTATAGGTTCCCCTATTAGATTTTGACTCTAATCCAGTAGATTTATGTTGTCCTATTTCTAGGATTGCATGCAACACCACTCAATTATGCTAGATCTACTCTTAAATAGGGGCTTTTGCTCTATTGAATTAAGCACATTAAACATGAATTAATATCCTAGAAATATTAAAACAAGAAATAAGCACATATAATTGAGAACAAGAATAAAGTATTTATCATGTAAAACAGAAATTAAATAATAGAATTCGTCATGGGTTTCATCCTCCCTAGGTATCTAGGGAATTAGTTCATAATTCTAAATAAAAACATCACAAAGTCAGAAAAACCACAAGAAACAAAGAAACTCATAAAAACTTTAGAAGAAATTAAAAGGAGGTCTTCGATCTTAATGGAAATCTGTTTCGGAAGTGGCTCCAATTATGTTCCTTGAGTGTTTTCTTTGATCTTTTTTGATGGCTCTCATATCTCTTCTTTTATTTGGCATTTATAAACTTTAAATGCTCAGAAAGCCTAAAAATTGTGTTTTTCCGCGTGTTTGGGAAGCAATGTGCGAAATTGACACAGGCTGCACATAGGCGTGTACCCAGCCTGTGTGGCTCCTGAAATCTGCTCTTTCTCTCCAATTATCGCTCATTTTTCGCTCCTCCTAAATTCTCACCTAAGTATAAGAACATGAATTCAAAGGATTAGGAGCATCAAATTCACCAATTTGCATAAATAATCATCCAAAAATGCATTAAGAATGAGATTAAAATATGTTAGTCATATCATTTATCAAGAATTTAAATTTTAAAGTTTAAAAGCACAAGGAGTAAATTTGATAATTCAAAACAAAAATTGATCATCTTAAAGTAAAGGGACTAAATCTATAA
The DNA here is from genome assembly GCF_025698545.1 of Gossypium raimondii. Classification (NCBI taxonomy): domain Eukaryota; kingdom Viridiplantae; phylum Streptophyta; class Magnoliopsida; order Malvales; family Malvaceae; genus Gossypium; species Gossypium raimondii. The sequence goes on from NC_068566.1 coordinate 34,471,726, forward strand.
ATTTCACAAAGTACAAAGACTAATAATAGAATTTTAACTCAAATTATAGTTGAAGGGCCATTTTATTATTAAAACATAAAAAAGGAAAACTAGCTGCTGTATGCATAGTGTTATACTTTTCTTCATTTCCTTTCCCATAGATTAAAAAAAAAGGAAAACTATTTAAAGTAGTGTTTTAGAAATAAATTTTTGGCATTTGATCCATAACAACGGATTTAATGAAAAGTTTGTGTAAAAAGAATAGATTATAAGACAAGAATGTAATTTCCTTACCTAGAACAACTCCTGTTTAATGTTACCTCTCTCGCCATTAGAATGATGCCGAAAACGTAAGATATTACAATATTCAATTCAATCCTGTTTTTTTAATTTTATTTTTCTGGTTCTCTTCACTTACAAAAAAAAAAATCATGGCGTTGGTAACTTTCCTTCACTTTCATGACCTAGAAGATGACCTCGTTCGGGACAACCATTATCACCATCACCACGAACAAACCCTCACCCTTGATTCCCTCCTTTATTGGTCTCGTGATTTCCACTTCTTCTCTTCCCCCGAAGCCGATCTCCCTCACCCACATGACGACGTTTCACTCCCCGATTCCCTTATTGTCAACGGCCCCGATCTGTTCGATCGCCGAGAGAACCAAGTCAACTTCGTCATCGATCTCTTCCACCAATGCGTCGAACAATCTCAGGTTAGTTTCGATAATACCCCCAATAACAATTCCAATTCTGGTAACGGAAATGATAATAATACTAGCAATAATGATGCCGCTGATTTGGTTTCTGATGCTTTGAGTGATTCCAGTTTCGGTGTTATTGAGGGAAATCATGAGCTTGATTTAAGGTTGGACTTAGGTTTTAATTCTATGGATACTCATGTGAGTGATGTTGAGATTGATATTGGTGGCGGTGAATATAAGAACAACCATTTCTTTGTGGAAATGAGGGTTTCAGGGTTGAGTGCTAGTGAGGTTGCTTCTAATTTTAGTGGCATTGACAAGTTTGGGGATAGCATGTGGATTGTTGGGTTTAGATCAGATTCGGAGGGTGATGATGAGGATGAGAATGATAACCGAGCGCTCACATTTGATTTGAATTCTGGGGATGATTATAGTATTGATGATCATGTTAACGATTATTGTGATGTTGGTGCTAATGATGATGTAAGTGTTAGTATTCCACTTTTCTGGGATTCGCTTCAGTTGGAGGATCGTTGGGAGACCATTGAAGATTTTGAATGGGAGGAAATGGATGGTAGGGTTGATTAGAAGGCTGTAATGGAATAAAGCTATAATTCAATTGTTTTATTGAATGTAATGGAATAAAGTTGTAATAGTATTCTTGTGTTTGGTTGAATGGAATAGATTTGTAATAACATTAGGAAAAAAGCTAAATGACCATAGTACCCTTAGTAGAATTATCTTTAGATAGATGATTACTGTTATTAAATTTTAAGAACATTATTATTAATTATAAGTTAATAAAAATAAAATAAATAATTTAATCTTATTTTAATATAATTATTATTACATATAATTTAATAAAATAATATATAATTTAATAACATTCTTAATATAATTATTTTTATATTAAATTATATTAAAAGATTTTTTATTTTATATTAAATTATATTAAAATATTTAATTTACTACCTTTTAAAATAATACACTATTATTTGAATTGGAAACAAAATTGTTTGTTTGTCAAAATAATAAACTACATTTTATTTTTCTTTTTCCAACTAAAAGAAAAAATGTTTGTTTGTCTACATTATAGAATTGGAAAAGGTGATGTTAATGAGACAACTTTGCATTAATGATTGCTTTAAAGGAAAGAATTAAAAAAATTATACTAAATGATACAACCCCTAAGGCCCAAGATTTGACTTCTCTTCATTTCTTCTAACAAATGAAGAATTTCCCACAATAATATATCACAAACAAATAAACAAAAGGTCCATTAGAAAATTAAAAACCTATTCTCAGCCTCACTTCCTGAAGACCAAACTCCATCTTTATCTCTATTGCTTGAATCCATTCATTACTCCAATCCCAAACACTCAAATGCACATGCCACTGTGAAAACTGTTAAAGAATAAAAAAAGAACAATTGCTCATTAGAAGCTTCAGTGATGAATTTAAACCTTGGAAACTGTTTTGGGTCCCAATTGCGGAGTATTAGATGCCTATGATCCACTTCAAAAGTTCTAAGAGCAAAAGGAATTCACATAACTTTTAACAAAGGACAATCAATTCAACATTGAAAAGATGCATAAAAGATTAAAAATTACAACCATGTGCAATTTGCAGCTAGTTATATAGAGATGTAAGATAATATGTATTGGATACAATAAGGAAAATAAATAAGAGGAGCAAGCTAAATACGGCCCATACCTAACTAATCTCCAACTCTTTCTTTGTCTTACATGGAGTTTTAAGGAAAAAACACACTTTTTCTTACACAAGAAAATACACTCCAAAAGGACAACACAAGATATGTCATCTTTACTCTCTTTTAACCACTTTCACAATTAATTGTTTTGAAGCCTTTTGTGGGTCTTTAAACTTTTTTTGCAATATCAATGGCTTCTTGATTACTCATCACCTGGATTAAGCATATGAAAAAGGAAAAATAAATCCTATAAAACTATTTCCAACTCAATAAGGAGACATCAAAGTAAAGTGTTTTACCTTCCAAAGACCATCACTTGCAAGAATTAAAATATTTGTTTTGTTATCTATGTTGGTCCATTGAATGTGGGGATCTGATCGTAGATGCGATTTAAGGCTCTTGTCACTAGAAGCATGTGAAACTGCCAGTTGTCCATTAACTCTAGGAACACCTCTTGATAGCATGCACAAACAACAAATTTAACAATCTCATCATATTAGCAAATTAGAAATGCAGGGTCTACTTTACGTAAGGAATATGATGCATATAAATCAACCAAATTAGAACCAAGACCTTAATACCACTTAATAGTATAATCTTGAAGTTTTCAAGCATCGATTTCATTCTTAGTATCTCCACCATGTAGGGCCAACAAATAAGAATCAAAATGATAAAACATATACAACATAGTGGTGACTGGCACTTTCCTTTTTGGTTAGTAAGACCAAGATTCTGAATGTAATGGAATAGGATATTTAAAATTTGTAGTGTCTTGCCTAATGCATTTGTACTTCATAACAAACACAAAGACATGCCTTAATAGACCATTAAGTTGTTATACAAAAAGGATCAGAAACATAAAACAGAGTGCAGAACTTCTCCAGTGATTGATATGTGAAAAAGGAAAGACAAAATATTTTATTGTTTACTACAAAGTTAGAAAAGCTAATAGAGATGATCTCTCCCTATGATTGCAAAGAGGCTAAGAGCTAAATACAAGCATTAAGTATTAGAAGCTGCAAGACCACTTAAAAACACTAAGCAAATATGACCAAAAACATTCATTTTTGTTTGAAAAGGACGAAACATCTCTGAAGTTGTTAGTCTAAAGAATACAATGAACAATTCAAAACCATGAACCACCATAACATGTAAACATAAACAAACAGGAAAAAAAAGGTAAAATAAAAAAGCTTCTTCCAAGATAAGGGAGATCAAAATTAAGATAAAGTGACCATAACCATATGACATGTAGGTTTGTTCTTGTTTGAAATTAAAAGTTGCCAGAATATAAAGGTCTTTTCCCTTTTAAGTGTACAAGAAAAAACACCATTCAATTAAGAAAATCAAAGATGTGCAACTTTAGACCACTATTATTAAATTGAGTCATCAACAAAATGAAACTAAATTAAAATTGTTACCCTCTAAAACTAGATACTTGTTTATTTTCATGAATATGTAAATTGATGCTTGTGCATGCAAATGCAAAAGGTAGTAGATTTATTTTACAACCTTACCACAACCAGAAGTTATTAACCATGATATTAAATTGATATACAAGAAATTGAAAAAAAACCAACACATCATAAACAAATAAATAACAAAGAAAACCAAACAAAATTTTCACAAATACAACAAAAGCTTTTTTTTTTAATTTTCATGGACAATGTTCAACAATTTTCACGTATATGCTTGCAAAGCATTTGTGAATTTGACAATATAAACAAAACATCTACTCTATCTGAAGTTACTGAATTATGGGATACTTCAACAAAAAAAAACATATTGTGCAGAATAATGTGCCATCTTTGGCTGCAAAAGAAAAGAGAAAGAAACTTTATGAATGCAAAATTTGGCATACAAAAATGGAAATATGATTTTTAGTAAAAGAAGTATATGCTTTAAACTTCTTGATGTTGGTCTTTGAAAAATCAAGATTTATAAATTACACCTCACCAAGTTTACATGAAATCACCATAAAAAAACCATTGTCATAGTAGAAATCCTTATTTATTAAATAATTACCATCAGAAAGCAAAGATATTAAACCCGAAAGACTTTCATAAACTAAATATAATAAAAACCCACAAGCGCAATTATACAATTATTTGATTGAAATCAACTTTAAAAGCAGTAATCCATATACACAATAAAAAAATAGTGAGATTAGAAATTTGGGTTAGAATTAGAACTTACCAAATCTTGGATCCTGCGAGACCACCTGAAAAATGCATCACTTCTTTTGTTCAATGGATTAAAATATCGAGAATTTTGTAAATATATTGAAGAGAAAAAGAGTTCTGGTTTGCAACACAGAAAGGGTTGGAAGGAAATAGAATTAAAAGAAAGGGTTTAAATTAAGTGAAAAAGAGACGAAGTTGAAAATTTGTTGAATAATTATAGTGGAGGAGGGAAGAAGCATGGAAAAAGAAAAGAAAAGAAATTCAAACGTGGGAAAGAAGGGAGGATGGTGCTAATTTGTTAATTTACCCATTTCCTGAATCACCATTCGATAGGAAGAGTACCGAATGGTATTCTGTATTTTCACAACGAGGGCACGTTTGGTTTGCTGTAATGGAATAGAGCTGTAATGGAATAGAGGTGTAATGGAATAGAGTTGTAATGGAATAGAGGTGTGATAGTAATTCAATTGTTTGGTTGAATAGAATGGAATAGAACTGTAATAGTATTTTTGTGTTTGGTTGAATGGAATGATGTTGTAATAGCATAAGGAAAAAAACTAAAATGACTAGAATACCCTTAGCAGAATTTTTTTTAGGTAGATGATTATTGTTATTGTTATTAAATTTTAATAAGATTATTAATATAAATAATAAATAATTTAATCATATTTTAACATAATTATTATTAAATATAATTTAATAAAATATATAATTTAATAAAATTCTTAATATTAAATATTCTTATATGAATTTACTAAAATCATAATATATAATACTATAAAATATAATTTAATAAAATATATAATTTAATAAAATTCTTAATATTAAATATTTTTATATGAATTTACTAAAATCATAATATATAATACAATAAAATATAATTTAAAATAATAATTATTAAATATAATTTAATAAAATATATAATTTAATAAAATTCTTAATAATAAATATTCTTATATGAATTTACTAAAATCATAATATATAATACTATAAAATATAATTTAAAATAATCATTATTAAATATAATTTAATAAAATATATAATTTAATAAAATTCAATATAATTATTCTTATATGAATTTACTAAAATCATAATATATAATACTATAAAAATAATATATAATCTACTTTATTATTTTTAAACTGCAATACATATTTAATGTGCTAAAATATTATTAGTGAAACAAATAATTTAATTATTCTACAATAAAAATTATTAGCAGTAATAAATAACTTGAGAATTATATTTTGCATAAACATAACATTCATATATTAACAAAAGGTTACATGAAATTCATGAAATTCTATGTCATAATCCATATGTTATACAATTTACAACATAAAAAAGTTAGAACATTGTAATGACATACCATCCCAAATATTACAAACAGAAAAAGTTACGGAAATATCATCAACAGAACCATGATTTTTAATGGTCAGTAAGAAATCTTCTGACCCATTCCAACCACACATCAGAAGATAAACTAAAGAAAATGGGCATTTGTGTTAGATGATCTGAAATTTTGCTCAATGCTCGATAGCGCTCATCCACAGTTAAACCTTCTATTTCACATAAGGTTGGATATAAATTTATAGCTTTTTCTTTGATGATCTGGAATTCTTCTGACTTTTGTTGAACTACCACATCGGAGGCAATACTCCTATTGATTTGTTCGCCAATGGCCCGCATGTTTTCAGCCAATAAAGTGGCAGCATCATGAAATGAAGAAGAAATATGATCACTTGCATCAAAATTCTTTTTTTCTTCTTTGAAGATGTGGAACCCCCTTGGTTTCTATCTAGTTGCGGTTCCGTAGCAGAAACATCCATGTCGTCCAAAGAGACATCAGCTTCGCAGTCATAGAATTTGTTTCTTTCTTCATTAATATCTGTAGTAGGTACATCCTGAACATTTATTTCTTCAATAACATCAGCGGCTGTTTGAGCATCTTTCCCAGTCACTCGATCTCTTGCGTAGATGGTAGTAAGTTGGTCGTAGTAAGGGAAACTACGATGTCTGAATTGACCGGCTTCTTTATGACTCTATAAAAATGAGGAAATCATATTAGTTATAAGTTTTGTAAAAATAAGATAATAAAGACTTGAAACAATTCTTACATTTAAATAAGAGTTCCAAACCGCATCTTCAAAGAACAACGAGTCATTTATGCTCATCCCAACCAAAACCGTTATTGTTTTGGCCATTAAGCATGTCATACACGATTGACCAATCCCTTTTTAGTAACCTAATCCTCGATTCAATATTAGGTCTAGCCTTCAACATTGCATTGGGTAAAGCCTTTTCTAACATTTTTTCCAACTCGTTTAAATAACTGGCTTTGAACCCCGTATCAACATTAAAGGTTCCAACATTGTGCAAGTCCACCATACAGGAAACCAATGCTGCATCTTCTTCTGGAACCCATTTTCTTTTGGTTCCTCGAGAAGCTTGGGAAGAAACATTTGATTCTAAAACACCTGACATAATTATCTTAAGAAAAAAAAACAAATTAAAATTAAGTTTAATATCATGAATCAAAAGGTGAACACTTTATAAAATTAAAATTAAGTTCAATATCATGAATCAAAAGCTCAATACTTTATAAAATTATAACACATGATGAATGAAAAGAAATTAAATTATAATTCAACAAGTTTAGTACAATACAAAAAATAATTCAAGCACCACCAAAGTTTCACAAACTAGATACATAAAATAACATAAACAAATTAACTCAAACTCATTTTTTCCTTAAACCTAATTAATTTCTAGATGCTTGCCATTCATCGAACATTTGGTTGGCTAGTTCCATCCTCCAAGTAGCCCATGCATCCGAAGGATGAATATTTACAATATTCGGTTCATCGTCATCTACCACATTACTAGGTAATCCTTCTTCCACCTCCGCTTCAATAGGATTAATACTTATATGGGTTCGAATAAAATTATGGAGCAAACAACATGCAATAATGATTCTATTGTGCACCCTTACGGGATAGAATGATGGACTCTTAAGTATTCCCCATCTAAGTTTTAATAACCCAAAGCATCTTTTAATAACATTACGTGTTGAGGCATGTTTCATATTAAAAAATTCTTCCGGAGTACTTGGCTGATAACCCTGACGCCACTCATTCAAATGATATCGTTGTCCTCTAAAAGGTGCAAGAAATCTCTCACAATTTGTGTATCCAGCATCAACTAGATAATAACAACCTATAAAAAACTTTTTTTAAAATGATTAATTCCTCAAAAAAGTTTGATCTTAATGAATAATTCAAAGTCCTCTAACTTTCCACTTTACCATGAGGAACTTTTAGTCCATGTCTCCTACTAATGGCATCTCGACGAACCTGTCCATCAGCAACAGAACCCTCTCAACCAGGAAGAACATAAACAAATTGCATATTAGATGTACAAACACCTAGCATATTTGTTGTTATGTCACCTTTTCGCGTTCGATATCTAGGTTTATCAACTGTTGGAACCCTAATCTTGATGTGGGTTCCATCAAGAGCACCTAAGCAATTCTATATCACATGTTATTAAACCTTAAGTTAGGATACTAAATTTAAATATAAATCAACTAAATTATGTACAAGCTATATATAAAACTCAGTCCAATACTTTAAACCATTTCCACATTGTGTTTGAAGAATTAGCTGTAATTGGCTCTGCCTTTTTAAATAACACATCTTGTAAGCGTATGACAGCATTTAAAACACTATGAAATGATCTGCTAACAGTTTCCTCGGTCCTATTAAAGTAATGCTTGATAACTCGATTTTTAAGGTGATGGGAAATGATATGTAAAAACATTGCCACTTGCTCATCAACAAGTATGTTCCTTAACGACTTCAATCCCCCTAACGTTTGTAACATCTCACATAGTTTAAAAAAGGAAATTCTATTCATCCTAACTTGTTCAATACAGGTCTCGCCACTAGCATATATAAGCCTTTTCACATAATCTCGTTTTGCATAAAAATCTAAAATATAGGACCTAATCCTTAGTCAATAAGTATGTAGGCTATGGCTGGCACCCAATGTAAGTAAGAACCAACTCGCAATTCTACAGATTTGCAACCATATTGTCAATGCAATACCAATTCTTTTACGCCTCACACTTTGTGCAATTAAAGGCAGGTGAGTCATTACTGCAAGATATTAATGTGTTATATATCTTCAAATCGTAGTAAAAGGGTCACATTTCTCCAATCACAATTTCAATAACAGTAAAATAAAATAAAATAATTTAATTGCCAAAGAACTTACAGTGATTGTGTGAATACAAGATGCTGAACTGTGGGTGGAGGAAGCAATCAAACAAGCCAAAGAAGAAGAGGAAGCAATAACACACTATCAAAGAAAAATGAACAATACAAATTTAGAATCTTTACGAAGCAAAAAATAGAAATTAAAATTATCTTTGCAACTTGAAAATCATTTCTTTATCAAATTAGTTGTCATGATATTAAAGCACTTTAGGCCTCGATAATACAATCACAGATGGCATGCCTTAGTCTATTAACCAAAACCTTATGTAGAATTAGACTATCCTTGTGAGGTGAACAAATTTTGAAAATAGTCTAGAGCAATTTGCATAAATTCTTCGTCTTCAAAATCTTTGATCATGTTATTATGTTGATGCTTTGTAGGTATATGTATAATTGAGCTAAAATTAAAATTTCATCTATATATTGAATTAAAATTAAAATTATATTTATACAATTGCACCAAAATAAAATTTTAAATCACATTCTACATCAAATTAAAATTTAATGTAATTTTAAGATTGTTTGAAATTTTGTTGTCACTAGCATTTATTCTTAATATTCATTACAATTAATTAAAACAATATTTTGTTAATTAAAACAATTAAAGACTTTGTAATTATTAAACGGTATTTAATAATTAAATATATAATTAAATTATTTTTATTTTAATAAATTGGAATATTAAAATAAAAATATTAAAAATAAAAATTTAATTTAATTTAATTAATTTGTAAATATATAATTTAATTAGTTTTATGCATTTAATTATTTTTATTTTAACAAATGAATTATTTAATAAATTGGAATATTAAAATAAAAAATATCCAAACTTTACTTGAATTACAAAAATAAACAAATGCATTATTTAGTAAATTAAAAACAATTGCATAAAACCAATCCATAACAATAAAATTAAAACTTGAATAATAATTAAAAATAATAGTTAAAATTAAAATAATAAAAATAAACTGCTTTTGCACTAACTATTACAATAGTCACTCAAAACTGATTTGCACTAACTATTACAACCACCTTAGTCAACTAAACAAATAATCGAACAAGAAATGAAACAAACAAGCTAGTCGAAACACTAGTTGCGCATATTCTCAGTAGAAATCAACTCTTAAAACTTGATGAATCCCAATTAATCATCTGCTAACAGTTTGACTTCCATGCTTATCAAACAGTTTACTAGTGTTTACTAGTGTAGATATATAGCAATATGACTATTCTTGATTAAAACAGTTTACTAGTAACCAACAAACAAATTAGAGCTGTTACGTTTTCATTGAATAGTGATAAGAGCCCTGGCCCTAATGGATATATGACTACTTCAAAATTGGTTAAATGTTGGCTGCTTTTAATGTCACTTTGGTGCTTAAATGCCTTAACCCAATCTCTATAAAAGAGTTTTGACCAATATCATACCATTTTGTATTTTATGTGTATAACCATGATTCATGCTAATAGAATTCAAGCTCATCTTCCAAAGGTTGTTAACAAGAACCAAAATGGTTTTTCATCCCTAACATACAGGTGAACAGCCATATGGAGGTAGGATCTTCCAAATATATATGAAAGTAATAGAAAAAAATTTAGCATGCCTGTGCTGGAAATACAAGTGATGACAGAAATTAAGGGTAAGTTTTGATATTATCATCAAGATCATGTCCGAGCATCATGGAATTCCCATGACCAACCTCTTCATCAATCCAAATAACTTGTACACACAAATAAACAAGTCACATATAAATGCTTTATTACATGTGATTCAGTTCAAATCATCAACTAATTGCAGGTAAATGATTCCCATGGATGCTAAAAACAGAGACTTTAATCTTTTCGTAAATTCTACAAGGAAACCTCTCAAAGTCTAAACTACCCGGCATGGACTTTGATGTTAATATGTCTGCTTTAAGCCCAAAATAAGAGGCAAATATAAACTATCATTTCGTATATTATAAGATACCAGTAAAAAAACTAGTCATTTACAAGGTACACAATACAAAGAACAGACGAGCATGCAAATTCTGAAATTCAATCTCAATCTGCTTTGGGCAAAACCCAAATGTTCTACATTTAAAGACCTTAGAAAGTAGAGAGAACCAATCAAATAATCATGAAGAAAACACCAAATGCCGAGTATATAAATACTAAATGAGTAGATTAATCCAGACACAAAACAAAGAAATCGATCTTTTTTATCACCAAGGGTTAACAAGGAGTGAATTTGCAATTGTGATTCTAACTTAATTGGCTTAGCTTCCATTGATAAGGCGTTGACACTCGGGGTTAATGAGGACCTGAATTCGCAATGGTGATTCTATCTTATTTGGCTTAGCTTCCTTTGGTAAGACAAAGAACACTCGAAACTTGCATGAGTAGAAAGACAATAGACTATGTTAACCCAACCTGTAATCAGCTAAGCTTCAAGTGTCATTTTCCCTTATTTGGAAAACAAACAATCATAGCTGAATTGAAATTCTACATTACCTGAAGCCTCAACCTACAGTCTCTACCAATTTCTTAACTCATTCAACCTATGTTACTTGGATTCATGTGTGAGAGTCAGATTGGGTATATTCCGACAGGAGTATGCCCATTCCCCTCAAAGTTTTTCCATGTATTTGAATAGTCATTAAAGGATGATATCCCCATACCCATATCCCGATATTTGTCGGATACAAATGCTTCTAACAAAATGAAGAATCTGAGCAACATAGAATCTAACAAAAACCATCTTCATTCTACTTGAAGACCAACAGGCATCAGTTGTAAGAGTTAGCTCTTTCCTAGCTACCTTCTAAATAGCCTTAACTTAGCAACACAAACTTTGTCAAAAAGTTTAATTGACAACAAAAGCATTAGTTTCATAAAAGAATAAAGGGAAACCAAAGTGTCTTATTAACAGAATTAGTCAAACATGCAATAGAATAAACAAGTAATAGAACCACATTGAAAAAATTTTCATCTGTTCAATCGAACATGCAATAGAATCAGTCAAAGAAAAGCCGAATGAAAATCATAAGAAAGGAATCAAAATTAGGAGAACAAAAAACAAATATTCCAGATTTGAGCAAAAGCAAAACTACCTGTAAAATAAACAGGGAAAGAGTGCTACCTGCTAAAAGAGTGATGGTAATGACCTGTCACTCAAAACTGAAGAGTTAGAAAATAGAAAAAATAAAAATGAAATCGGTTTTACAGAAAAGAAAAGAAAAGAAAAACAGGGAAAGAGTGCGAGCATTTTTCGTTCTTGATAAAATAGAGAAAAGAAAAGAAACGTAAATAGAAGAAAAGAAAAATACGAGAAGAAGAAGCAGAAATCGATGGAAGGGAAAAAAATTACCTCTGCAATATTGATGGAAGAAGAAGCAGAAATCGATGAGGGCAAAAAATGGAATAGAAAATAAGAAACGGGTGAGGAATCCCTAATTGGCGCTAAATGGGGGGAATGACTATTACAACCAATGGGGGTAATAGGGACGGAACTGATTCGAGCTGTAATAACATTACAACCAACCAAACGCCCGTTTGGTGGTAGGCCCGCAAAATAGGGGGAATGCATTCCTATTCCCCCCAACCAAACATGTCCTGAATAAAGTCGTATGGAATATGATTGTAATAGCTTATTACAACCAACCAAACAATGATTTGATGATGTACCCACTGAATTAGGAAGTAATAGATTGTTATTGCTTCCAACCAAACATAGTGTTGTACACTTCTTCATTTCCTTTCCCATAAATTAAAAAAAAAAAAAGGAAAACTATTTAAAGCCGTGTTTTAGAAATAAATTCGTGGCATTTGATCCGTGACAGCGGATTTAATGAAAAGTTTGTGTAAAAAGCATAGATTATAGGACAAGAATGTAATTTCCTTACCTAGAACAACTCCCGTTTAACGTTACCTCTCTCGCCATTAGAATGATGCCGAAAACGTAAGATATTAAGTTCAATCCTTTTGTTTAATTTTATTTTTCTGGTTCTCCTCACTTACAAAAAAAAAAAAAAAAAAAAAAATTCATGGCGTCTGTGACTTTCCTTCACCTTCACGACCCAGAAGACGACCTCGTTCGGGACAACCATCATCACCACCACCACGAACAAACCCTCACCCTTGATTCCCTCCCTTATTGGTCTCGTGATTTCCACTTCTTCTCTTCCCCCGACGCCGATCTCCCTCACCCAGACGAGGACGTTTCGCTCCCCGATTCCCTCATTGTCAACGGCCCCGATCTGTTCGACCGCCGCGAGAACCAAGTTAACTTCGTCATCGATCTCTTCCACCAACGCGTCGAACAATCTCAGGTTAGTTCCGGTAATACCCCCAATAACAATTCCAATTCTGGTAACGGAAATGGTAATAATACTAGCAATAATGATGCTGCTGATTTGGTTTCTGATGCTTTGAGCGAATCCGGTTTCGGTGTTATTGAGGGAAATCATGAGCTGGATTTAGGGTTGGCGTTAGGGTTTGATTCCATGGATACTCATTCGAGTGATGTTGAGATTGATATTGGTGGCGGTGAATATGAGGACGACCATTTCTTTGTGGAAAGGAGGGTTTCAGGGTTGAGTGCTAGTGAGGCCGCTTCTAATTTTAGTAGCGTTGACAGGTTTGGGGATAGCATGCGGATTATTGGGTTTAGATCAGATTCGGAGGATGATGATGAGAATGAGAATGATAACCGGACGCTCACAATTGATTTGAATTCCGGGGATGATTATGGTATTGATGATCATGTTAACGATTGTTATGATGTTGGTGCTGACGATGATGTGAGTGTTAGTATTCCACTTTTCTTGGATTCGCTTCAGTTGGAGGATCGTCGGGAGACCATTGAAGATTTCGAGTGGGAGGAAGTGGATGGTAGGGTTGATGAGAGGGATGTTTTAAGCGTGTTTGTTGATGGTGATGATGATGTGAATTCTGTTTCGCTTTCCATTTCCCCTATGATAGCACCTGAAGATGCGGTTAGTTTCGAGAGGGCAGCTGGGTTGGAAACTTTGGAGTGGGAGGTTCTGTTGAATGCTAATAATTTGGAAACAACCCCCGAAATGGGTGAGAACGCTGACCCATTTTTTGCTGATCGTGATGACTATATTGATACTGCTGAATATGAGATGCTGTTCGGACAGTTTGCTGAGAATGAGAATGCATTTATTGGGAAGCCTCCGGCTTCGAAATCTGTAGTTGAGAATCTTCCTTGTGTGGTTGTGACTCAGGAGGATGTTGTGAATAACAATGCGCTTTGTGCGGTTTGTAAGGATGAGGTTAACCTTGGTGAAAAGATGAAGCAGCTGCCATGTGCTCATCGCTATCATGGAGATTGTATTATACCTTGGCTGGGAATAAGGAATACCTGCCCTGTTTGTCGTCATGAGTTGCCAACAGATGATGCTGACTATGAAAGGAGAAGGTCCATAAGAGCTGGACGTGCACTTTAAGGGTAATGTATGGTCTGGTGTGATTTTGAAGCTTTGTTTAGCATTAGGTTGTTAAGAATGTAGATATTGTTTTTGGGAAGTGTCAATATGGATTTTTAGGATCTTGTCATTCTTCACAAGCCTCATAAGTATTCTATATGTTCTTTTAATCCTTTTTGTGGTATAAGAATGTTCAATGACTTGATTATACCTTCAGGGTTCTTTTGGTTGGAATAATTATCTATTATCATTTTGCTTCAATCCTGTTTTATTCGACCCTAACTACCTCAGATACATGATTGTTTAGGAATTAGGGATTTTGTGTTATTTCTTATTATTTTAGCTATTACCATAGTTCACATGATTGTTCATGAACCAAGTTTGCTGGAGTATATCGGATGATTTTTGTAGGTGATCAGCTGAAGAATTGCATGGCTTGTTCTTAGTTAGTCTGTCATACATGATCAAAATGGGTATTTTATAACTCAATGAGAGAAAACAAAAGATTTCGGTGGTGTGGTATTGAGAAGTCGCAAAAGAGAATAGGGGTTGGGATTATAGAACTCGTTATAATGCTTGAACATGATTGATCTCATTGTTTTTATTGGTTGTAGTAACTCTCCGGGTTTTTAAGTATAGTGAATCTTTTAAGTTGGTTTCAGTAATGCACTCTTTATGCCTGATATGTTTACTTCATTAAGTTGCAGCAAGTTTATCTTGCATTTGTGACCTTTATTGATTGGGAATGCCATCTTGAGTTGCTGAAGTCCTTACAAAGGATGTGCGAGTATGATGAAGAAAGGAGAATGATAATAGATGCTCATAATCAAATCCCAAACTTAGTAATTCAACGTTGTAAGAACCAATTCAACTAACATTTGGGTTTTTGCATAAGTCGTAGATTCATGTTGTATTGCGATTTTGAAAATTTATCCAGAAGTGCTGCGAAAAATTATTATAGGTTGAGACAACTTGGAGTTGCAGCGAAGTGACGTGAAAAGGTTGCTTAGACATCCTAGGCTAGTTTCACTTGTTTGAAGCAACTTCATATTTCTTGTTGTGCTCTTGGCTCCACTTGATGGGGTCATGGATGAGCAAACTTTCGGCTGTTCTGATGGAAATGACTCTCTACAATTAGTGAAATATTATTTTTATTAATAAAAAATATTATTTTGATTTATATTTAAACTTTTAACTATAATAATATGTTTTATATTTTACCTTATTTTAAAAAATAAAAAATATCTTTTTTATTTCAATCTACGAATTTGATGGATTCCTCATCCTCACTTGATTTATTAATAAAACTAAGGCTTAATTCTTCTTATTTGTATTGTTTTTAATCAATTTTTCATTTTGTTTTAGCCCGTTACCCTAGTCCGTTTGTTCCTTAAAAAATGAAAATGAAAAATTAATTAAAATCCAAAAATGTTAAAACTCAGAAAATTATAACTAAAAAGAATCATAATCTATTTTCTAAAATTATAAAAATATATTTTTTAAAATTATAAGTATCCGAAAGTTTTTAAAAATTATTAAAATTCAAAAAATCATAAAAATTTAGAGAAAAAAATCTAAAAAAAAAATCTAAAAACTTAGAAATTTTTTTAAAAAAAATCAAATCAAATCAAAATAAATCATAATATACTTTTTAGAGGTGATCATGGGTTGCGCTACCCGGCCCAGCCCGATGACCCGCTCGAAAAATGGGAGGGTTCGGGTAAAAATATAGGCCCGAAATATGGGTTTGGGCAAAAAAGTAACGGGCCAGGCTTCGGGTAAAACTTGTTGGCCCGGGCCCGGCCCGGTCTGAATTATATATTAAATATATATTTTATTGTTAATAAAATATACTTTTTAATCAAGTACATATATTAAATATATACTTTTTCGGTGTTGTAAAATTTTATATGGGTCGGGCCGGGCTCGGGCTTAGCAATTTTCTTTTGGGCCGGGCTTGAACAAATTTTTAGGCCCATATTTCGGGTCGGGATAGGCCCGGGCCTAGAAAACGGACCTAAAATTTTGTCTGGGCCTGGCCCGAACCCGACCTGACCCGGCCCATGATCACCTCTACTATTTTTGAAAACTATAATTTTTTTTAAATTATGAGTATGCGAAACTTAAAAAATACCATAAAATTATTTAAAAGACGGGATTAAATGTCTAATTCATTTGCTGATTTATCTATTTTTAACATTCTAATTCCATACATTACAATTTTACACAATAACATAACTTTTAATTAATCATTTCTTTCTCGAACCATACGAATTGAAAACTTCTTATACTAGTGGTACTATATAACTACATCTATCCAATTTTTAAAGAATTTTATTGTAGCTTTTACTGAAAAACTCAAAATTCCTTAAAAATATAAAAATTCATAAAATCCTAAAATTTTCAAAAAATATCATAAAATTTTTAGATTTTTCTAGAAAAACCTAGAAATCCAAACCTTTTATTAATTTATTAAAATTTTAAATACTTTTAAAATTTCGCATACTTATAATTTTAAAAATATTTTTTTATAATTTTCAAAAATAGATTATCATTTTTATAAAAATTTTCTAATTTTTAAGGTTTTCTTTTGGTTTTAATGACTTTTTTTTAATTTTCTTATATATTTTTAAAATTTAAGATTTCTCCTTTGACACATGGCAGCGTGCCATTGGTTGATTTAATTTTTTTTAACGGAAAATATATAAAAGGGTTATGGGTATATAAGGGCTAAACTGAAAACGAAAATAGAGTGTAGAGGGCAAGCTGATAAAAAGAGATAGTACAGGTACCAAAATGATAGTTGAACTATATTACAGGAGCCAAAAGAGGCATTAAACCTTTAAATTTTGGATGGATTAGTTGTGGGTTTGAAAACTAAAGTGGCTTTATCAGCAGCTGGAATAATGTTGTATACAATAACACAAATAAAGGGCATATCAGAAAGCTACTTCCGATTCATATTTCATTCCCATTTCACTTGGACAACAACCACATCACTGACAGGATAGGATTCCAACAACTTTGAGGTGAGGTGAATTCATTTCACTTCGTGCTTAATTTTCTGGATTCAAACTTCTTCTCAGCTTTAATTTCTCCAACTACTCTTGCTTTAATTAGTACCCCTGTATCTGAATGTTTGTTTTGGTTTAATATTATGATACTAGATAAGTTTTTACTTGAAAACTTTTGATCTAATGCTCTACATATTGCACATAAACTAGAAACCATCGGTTTTTACAGTTGCCCAAAGCTTAAAAACATATCAAAAATGGAGTTGTCAAGCAAAAAACTCAAATAGACCCAAGGGTGAAACTCAATGGTGGGAGTGAGGTGCTGGGTTAGATCGATTAATGCGCATTTTATCACCATTTGGTAAAGACCAAGATGTGATGACACAACTTGAACAAGATGGAAATATTTCGGAAACCTCAATACAAATTGAAAAGATTTCGGATACTGCTCCAATCAATGGATGGCGTAGTTGGAATTCCTACAGCACGACCACGGATACAGGTTTGCAGCAGCTGAAATTGTTTGCAAGTATCAAAACTGAAAAACTTGGGAGGCAAGGCAAAGGACTAAAAGCCATTTTTAATCTCTTAGCTCTCGTTGCCTCCTGACAAAACCAAGGGAAAGCACAGCATAAAGATATCATAGAGAGGGGAACGAGCTATATCAAATGGCTTAGAAAGAGGATCAATGAACTGTGTTCCTTAAGATATGGGTTAAAGAAGCTTCCGAGTGGCTTTTTCGAGCTATAACGACTATAGCTTGAACGTCTTGTGGAAATTCGAACGGTTTCGAATGGAGTTGATGTTATACAACATCATGGCTTGGAGGGGCAAGGTTTCACCATTTCAAAGGTGCTTGATGATTTTTCATGTTCTTCTACCACAATTGATTCATAACATCAGATCCAAGGTTGCACCCATTTGAAATTCACTTGATCAAAAGACTTCCTTCTCTCTCTAATGTCCCTTACAATTGGCCAAAATTTTCAATTACCACAACCTCTAACTCTGTTAATATCTTCAATCACTATTTTGGCATTAGACTCCACCTCTATTTTCCTAAAACCCATATGTTCAGCCCTCTCTTAACAGCAAACGCCTCAGTTTTAATGCTAGATGAAGCCATAACCAGCTCATTATATCCATCCATCAAACTCCCTTGGCAATTACGAATCACAATACCAATACCATGACTGCCATTAGAATAGCAACTACCTCTATCACAATTAATCTTCACCCAGGTTTCATCCATCTTCCTATATTTTCCTTTTTCTGATCAGCACTCTCCAACTTTCTTTCACTATCAACAATCATCATTCTTTCCTGCACTGCCTGTTTTATTCTACAGACAACTTTTTCAAGCTTAGACATTTTTTCTTGCCTAATTACTCTGCACCTCTCCTTCCATATAATCCAGTAAGTGTAGGCAATTAAAACAAACAACTTAGTTCCATCCGCTTTTGTACTCAAAACCATTTTCCTAATATCAAGCAACCAAGAATCAAAACAAGTTACCTGATCCTTCTGCACCTTGTAATTTATATCAAGACCAAACCATATAGCTCTGGTCCGGTCAGACTGCTGCAAAACATGTTCAATGGTTTTCTCCTGCTCTCTACAAATTTGACTGAGAGACTCTGTTACAATCTTCCTTCTACCTAAAATCTTATTCTTAGCTACAACCTTAGAACAAACTCCCCACACAATCTTTGTATTTTTATTTAACAAAAATAAAATAAATATATATATATGAATTCAGGACCTGATTTAATAATTGAAAAATTGTTTATAAGTTTGAACCAAAGTCACAGCCAATGCATTTAAAGTTTTTTTGGGTAATCTTTTCTCGTATGTTATTGATAGGAGTGTTTGGGTATTTATACATGTTACAGATGTTATTACAGCTCATGATAGGATCCCATTATTTTGTCTTGACTTCGCTCCTCTAGTACTGACATTCTTTACAAACTACAAGTTTGCTAGACACGTGTCTACGGAGCACGCGGTCCTTTCTATTCCTGGGACTGACATTTTAGGCGAGCTCCGTACCTATTGAACACGTGTTTAGAAGGCCTGCGGAGCATGCAACCCCTTTTTGTGAGCTCCCTAGGTCCCTGCGAGCTGGATCTATGGCCTTACATTGCGAGCTAAGTCTGTGAGCTCGCTTTGCAAGCAAGGCCTGCGAGCTCGCCTTGCTGTCCTCTCGTGGCTTGCTTTGCACTTTATCTTCTGGTGGGACCTATCTGGGTCATGGGTTGAAGACCCGGATCCCTAGTAGGACTCGGGTCGGTAAGTACTGATGTATAACAGTCTATTCCCCCTTTAACAGGCCTAAGGGGTGCTATAAAGTGGTGCGCCTTAGGTCTATCATGTCAAGTTTTAATGCAACTTCCTGATTCAAGAGTTATATTCCATTCCTTTAGACCTATCTAATTACTTGTACATTAGTACATTTAGTGGCGTGTTAGGACATTTTAGTAGTATTTTTATCATTTGTATTAGGAGTTTAAACTGTGTTTACATGTTAAATACTTTTAATTGCGTGTGGAAGGGTTGTGTTTAGTGGTTTGACAAGTGCAGAATGTGGAGAAAGAAATAAATGAGTGAAGGTTTACCGGGGCAAAAGGTTGGACAGTTTGCCACCTTGTATGCCGTAGTAATTCAGGAAGATGACCGAGTCAACACTCAATGCATACCAGTCTTAGCCCAACTCTGCTTGTACTAGAAAAATTTGCCTAAAAAAGAGGAGAGGATATCATGGGTTGTTGGAGCTATCCTAGGAAGAAATGCTTATAAAAAGTTAAAGGAGGAAACCCTAAAAGGTGAGGAGATCCGGAGGCAACAATAGAGGGTAGCGGCTGAGTAAAGACGGAAAAAAGAAGCTGAAGGCAGTCCTCTCAGCCACCACAGGACACTGTGCTGTTGGATTGTGGATTGGTTTGGTGACAACCATATTCCTAAGCTCTTCCATTATTTATTAATCCGTTCACCTTTGAATTGAATTGATAAAAGCGATGTTGGATGTTTTTTTGAACTTGAATTTTAATCACCAACCCATGAAATTAAATCTCATATGTTTGAGATTATATGATCAAACTTTTATTTTCTTTAATGGTTGAAACATATATTTGATTTAATCCACTATTTCATTCAATTGCTTTTATTTCCTAATTTTATGCGTACATTCCCTAGACATAGATGAGTTTGCAGTATGCCCATAAACTAAATCTAATTATGAAAAAGTTGGATTAGTTGGATTGAAATTGAATGATACAAGTGGGTATTCGATTGAATACCTACAGTAGACTCTAGACATAGAGAAGCGTTTGTATAGAATGAAGACAAAATAGTGCAGGGTGCCGTGCTAAGACCTATAGACAGAGACCAGGTAACTTGAGATCTTGTTCTCGAAAGAAGCAGGTCACTTTAGGTCTCTTCTAAGTAGTAGGTTAAGTATGATTTTGCTGAGGCATTATTGAAAGTAAGGGCAAATTCTTAGTAATCCCAACCTTCCAATCAACATCGTAGACCTTCTATCCTTTGTTGTAGTATCTTTGCCATAACACTTTTACTTATTTATTTATTCGTTTGCATTTTATTCACCTAATTATTCTTGTAATTTCCATTGCATTTTTACTCTTTCTTTGTCTTAACATTTTCCAATAGTAGTCAGTATACATTTTGTACTTATCCTTATTATTTTAATTTACCACTGTGTACTTAATTCGGTTTTGCCATAATATTAATCATTATCATTACTTGACCATTGCTATACCTAATCCGATCCCTGTGGAGACCATCTCACTTTTCACTTTATTACTTGCTTCGACGTGTATACTTGCACAATTCACATATCATATTCACACGCGACAAGTTTTTGGCGCCGTTGCCGGGGATCGAAAATTTGGTGTAATTTGGTTTGGTTATTTTAATTAATTTGATTAGTTTATTTAACTTAGTTTGATTTAATTTCTATAGGTTTGCCATCAATGCATGAGAAGAGGCATTCATGCTAATAAAGAATATCTTTTTGACCCAGAGATTGAAAGAACTTTATGAAGAAGGCAAAAAGAACTGCGAAAATTGGCTAGGAACGGGAATGATCCTGGCCTCAATGATAATTCGAATGGTCAAGATGTTAATCCTCCTATTCGTAGGGTGATACTTGGTCTGAATGATAATTTGAATGGTCAAGGTACCAATCCTCATGTTCGTGGGGTGATAGATCGAGATAGACCAATCCGAGAACATGTTGTGCCAATTTTTGATGACCTGAATCCAGGGATAATCAGACCACAAATACAGGCTCAACAGTTTGAGCTAAAACTAGAAATGTTTCAGATGTTACAGACAGTAGAATAATTTGGTGGACTGTGTTGGAACGCCATCACCCCTACGGAGTAGCGGGAAAATATAACATCCGGTGATCCTAACCATGGATCCATTTGTGAGGAACGAATCGAGGTGAAAAAGGGTTTCGAAATTACCGAATGGTGATTCTGAGTAGACAGCGGTGCCTCGACAATGAGTAATCTGATCTACTATCTAACCAAGCCGTAATCTTTGATGACTCCGACCTCTATGTAATCCACCCAGTTGACTATGAACGGAAGGAATCCCCAAACAGTTTTGGAGAAAACTTTGCTTTGACGGCTGCTAGACTTACCAAGCAAAGAAAAACGAGATTTTATATCTTATTATTTTTTTAGGGTTTCTCAAAATTAAATAAATATAATAATGTTTAAAAAACCAAAAATTATAATTACATTAATTATAATAAAGATTTCGATAAACTATATTTATTTATATATGAACCAAAATCATATTCTCATTATGTGTACAACAACCTTGTACATATAATGTGTTCAATATTTGATTACCTAATTAAATTAATTCTATAATTAATTTAATTCATGCGACAACCAAACACAATACCAATTATGTTTTATTCCGTTCATTTCAACTATAAGATGTGACCCTGTAGGTTCTTGTAACATTAGCAGTAATGTTAGAACGATTCCAATGTTACAAACAATGAGTGGCACCTAGCAATGCATCATTGCTACCTAAGTCACAAGAAATCATGATTCGACATAACCTTTTTATGATTAATCTTTTCATGCACTAATCCTTAAGTCCTTTATCTCTGGATTGAACACAAGTCATGGAATAGTCACACTTGTATAGTCCATTCCATGTTCCTTGATATCTTAAGTAGACTATGATATACAAATAAGTATGACATCTCATATCAGTTTATTTGAGCATGGCCATGCATTTCTAGTCTCACTCAATCAAGTGGCCTAAGATATTACTCCCATTATGTAGGAGGGACTTATCCTATATCGATCAACCATATCCCTCTACATAGATTGTGGTATATCCAACATCAGCCTTTATAGAACAACCACCACGATTGTACGCTTGATCGTATCAAAATATACAACTCACGATGTTGGGATTATGATGATCTCAAGTCCAAGATCATATACATATTAATCACTATGAGTAATGTCGTGACAATTACATAATAATCCAAGAAACATACTCATAACGGGTCAGTCCAATATGTTGTTCACTAACACACATATTCATGCATCGATTCTGTCACTCCATATCAATGACAACTCTTTATCATTAATCAACTACATGTTAGTCTTAATGCGTTATCATTGTCCTATCCAACAATAATACTTGACTAAGGACCTTTTAAGAATAATCATATTATTCTCAAGACATTATTATAAAACAGTTTATTTATACACACAGAAAAGAAACTAAAATAATAATGGTAACGCCTTATATTAATAAACATGATAAATCAAGTATGTTATTACAATCATCTCATGATTGATCTTTGCGCATACTCTAACAGACTGCCCACTAAAGATCCAAGACTGCATGTACGACTTTTTCTAGAGGTTTGTGACTCATTTAGACAATTGGGTATTCCTGAAGACACTCTATGACTTAAACTTTTTCCATATACTTTAAGATATCGTGCGAGAAAGCATGGTTGAATGCTTTAAATTCGAGACCGCAAGGAGCATTACCAAGTGATACCGAGAATTTGAGATCCAAGGGAAAGAGTAGTGCATGGCCATCACTCTTAGAAGCGGAACTCAGCTTGATGACGTTGCTCAAGATGCCACGGCAGAAGAGGATGATTCGAAAAACAACCGGGTAAAGATCTTAGAGTCATCTGAAAAACATATTGAACCTAAAAATGATAAGCAACAAAATACTATGACAGAATCAGAACATGTTGTCAATAAGAATGCGACAACAAAACAATATCAGCAACCTGAAGGACGATCACATTTACATTTTCCTCAGCTATTTCATAATTCCAAGCAGGATATTCAATTTAAAAGAGTTTTGGAGGTTTTGAAGCAACTCTATATCAACATACCACTAGTTGAGGCTTTGGAGCAAATGCCCAACTACGTGAAATTTATGAAAGATATATTGTTAAAGAAGTGCAGATTGAGAGAATTTGAGACTGTCGCTCTCACTGAAGGGTGCGCAACAATGTTGACGAATAAATTACCTCTGAAGTTGAAGGACCCAAGGAGTTTCACTATCCCATATTTAATTGGAAATCATTATGTTGGTAAGGCGTTATGTGATCTAAGAGTAAGTATAAATCTAATGTCTATGTCTATTTTCAGGAAGCTAGGAATTAGAAAAGTAAGACCTACTACGGTTACGTTGCAATTGGCTGACTAATCCTACGTGCATCCAGAAGGTAAAATTGAAGATGTGTTGGTAAGAGTAGATAATTTTATTTTTCCTGTGAATTTTCTTATTTTAGAATGTGAAGCTGACCAATAAGTGTCAATTATTTTTAGAAGACCTTTTCTTGCTACTGGTAGGACTTTAATTGATGTACAGAAAGGTGAGTTGACCATGAGGGTAAATGATTAGCAGGTTACCTTCAATATGTTTACTACTTTGAGATGTGCTGATGTTAATAACGAATGCCACGCCATTGGGTTGATAGAAACAATAGTGGAGGAATTCACTAGATATTGCCACATCAATTTTAGTAGTGACGAAGAGTCAATTGAGTAGAGTGATACAGTAAGTTTTGAGGAATTTAGTGAATTTATGAAAGCCAAGCAGATAGTAGATAGATCAGGGAAGACGTTTAAACCCTTGGATTTATCAAATCGACCTTTCAATCCTCCTAAACCTTTTATAGAGGAACCTCCTATACTGGAGTTAAAACCTTTGCTGCAGCATTTGAAGTATGCATATTTGGGCAAAAATAGTACTTTGTCAGTAGTAATTTCTACGGAGCTGACACCCGAGCAATATGCAAGGTTGTTAGAAGTTTTTTGGCAATTTAGGAAGGTATTGTGATGGACCCTGGCTGATATAAAGGGAACTAGCCCTGCATTCTGCATGCAGAATATTTTTTTTAAAGGATTGCCCTAGCAATTTCATTGAACAGCAGAGAAGACTGAATCCGATTATGAAAGAAATTGTTAAGAAAAATATTATTAAGTGGCTTGACGCTGACATCATTTACCCGATTTCAGACAGCTCATGGGTGAGTCCTGTGCAATGTGTACCTAAGAAAGGAGGTGTCACAGTGGTAAGTAATGACAACAATGAGCTCATACCAACTCACACTGTCATGGGATGAAGAGTATGTGTAGATTACCGCAAGCTTAACAAGGCAACTAGTAAGGACCATTTTCCCCTACCATTCATTAATCAAATGTTGGATAGATTAGCTAAGAAATTTTTTTACTATTTTTTGGATGATTATTCAAGATATAATTAGATTTTCATAGCCCTCAATAACCAAGAGAAGACAATTTTCACATGTCCATATAGTACTTTGGCATTCAGACGAATGACATTCAAGTTATGTAATGCCCCAACAACTTTTCAATGTTGTATGATGACCATATTCTCTAACATAGTGGAAAATTTTCTTGAAGTCTTCATGAATGATTTTTCTGTGTTTAGAATGATTTTAAACATTGTTTGAAAATCTAGAATTAGTTTTATGCCACTGTGAAGAAACAAATCTTATTTTAAATTAGGAGAAATGTCATTTCGTGGTTCGTGAAAGAATTTTCCTGGGGCATAGGATATCATAGAGAGGAATTGAAGTAGACAAAGCAAGAATTGAAGTGATAGAAAAATTACCACCTCCCACCAGTGTCAAGGGCATTAAAAGTTTTTTAGGTCGTGTAGGTTTTTATAGAAGATTCATTAAGGATTTTTCAAAGATATCTAAACCCTTGTGCACTTTGTTGGAGCAAAATAAACCTTTTAATTTTGATAAACATTGTTTGGTAGCCTTTAAAGAGTTAAAGAAAAAACTTATAGCAACACAAATTGTAGTAGCTTCGAAATGGACATTGCCTTTTGAACCCATGTGTGACGCTAGCAATTATGTTGTGGGAGCCATGTTGGGGAAAATAAAAGACAAAATGCTATGGGAAATATACTATGCTAGCAGAACTTTATCGAAAGCACAACTAAACTACATCACCATGAAAAATGAGTTATTGGTCGTGGTGTTCGCGTTCGATAATTTTCGTTCTTATCTAGTTGGTATAAAGGTCATAGTCTACACAGATCAATCTATTATTAAGCATCTAATAAACAAGAAAGATGCTAAGCCAAGGTTGATTAGGTGGATATTGTTGTTGTAGAAGTTTGACTTGAAAGTTATAGATCGGAAAGGGATTGAGAATCAAGTGGTTGATCACTTCTCGAGGTTAGAATATGGAAGTGAATGTGATCATGATACAATTATTAAAGAAGAATTTCCAGAAGAGCAGTTGTTAGTTGCCATGGTATTACCTTGGTATGCTGACATAGTGAACTATTTAGTGAGTGGTGTGTTGCCACCTAATCTCAACAGTCAGAGAAGAAGAAAATTTATTCATAATGCCAAGCACTATTATTGGGATGAATCTTTCTTATTTAAACATTGTGCTGGTCAAATAATTAGGAAATGTATTCTTGATGACGAAGTACATAGCATTCTACAACATTTTCATTTAGCTCCATACGGAAGACATTTAGGAGGGATGAGGATTGTTGCCAAAGTACTTCAGTCAAGATTTTATTGGCTAAGTTTATTCAAGGATGCTAATGAATTCTATCAGTCATGCGACCATTTTCAGAGAACATGAAATTTATCTAGGAGACACGAAATGCCATTGCAAAGTATATTGGAGATTGAGTTGTTTAATGTATGGGGAATAGACTTTATGAGTCCATTTTCACCGTCAGTGGGCAAGATGTACATACTATTAGCAGGGGACTATGTCTCTAAGTGGGTCGAGGTTGTTATCCTTCCTACTAATGATGTAAGGCCAGTAATGAAGTTTTTATACAATAATATTTTTACAAGAGTTAGTATACCTAGAGCCATTATTAGTGATGAGGGGTCTCATTTTGATTGTAAGTTGGTAGCTAACGCTTTGCAACGATATGGGGTGAAATATAAGATTGCTATAGCATATCACCCCAAAATAAATGGACAAGCTAAAATTTTGAATAAAGAAATTAAGAAAACTTTAAAAAAAGTGGTGAATCCTACTTATAAGGATTAGTCTACCAGATTAGATGAAGCTTTGTGGGCGTATCGTATAGCGTATAAAACGCCATTGGGGATGTCACCTTTTAAGCTTGTCTATGGCAAGCCATGTCACCTTTCTGTTGAACTTAAGCACAAAGCATTTTGGGCTATTAAGAAGCTGAACATGGATTGGGTTGCTGCTAGCCATAAAAGGTTGTTAGAATTGAATGAAATGGAAGAGTTCCAAGCACAAGCATATGTGAATGCTAAGTTGTACAAGGAAAATGCCAAGCGTTGGCATGATAAAAGAATCATGCCGCAACAATTTGAATCAGGACAACAGGTGTTGTTATTTAACTCAAGGCTCAAATTGTTTCCTGGTAAATTAAAGTCTTGCTGGTCAGGTCCTTTTGAAGTAGCCTAAGTGTATCCTCATGGAGTTGTTAATACCAAAGATTTGAAAATGGGGGCCACATTTAGAGTTAATGGGCAATGCTTAAAACACTATTAGGGTGCCCATGAGGATCGAGACAAGCACTCCATTGATCTCTGAGATGTTTGATCTAACCAATTCTTTTATCTATTTTTTCTTTAATTTCTTTACTTTTATTTTTAATACTTATTTAATACTATTTCCATTTCTATTTTTATTTTTGAATTGTTTTTTTTTCAGAGACAAAATAAAGAATGTGAACTGAGCAGGTGCGATAGTAAGTGAAGTTTGCCGAAGTATTGCGACAAATTGAGAAATGGGTAACGTGAGGATGACCGATCAGATAAGACAAAAGGGAGAGATTTGTTTTTTTGTTAGTTGGGCCAATTTTTATTACTTGACGAGCCCATGGAAGAGCAGTTAAACTTTTTGTTTATGATTAGGGCACTTCACATTCTCCCCCAAAATCCTCTTAATTTTCTTTTTTCTTCCTCCATGTCACACAACTTCCTTAGCACATTTCACTTTTGCTGAACTGTTATCACTATCTCTCTTATTTTTCTCTCCTCAACTACTCACGTCTATTAAGTTTCCCTTAACGTTTTCTTTTTTATTACTTTTTCTCTTCAATCTCTCTTGCCTTTTCTTCCACTACGTTCTCTAAGATTTCTTCCAGTTTTCTATAATTGCTTGCGTCAAAACTGGCTCCAAAACTACTGAATTATCAAGGGCTAGTGCTATTCAGCCAAAGATATTTTTTAACAGTATCACAACCATGAGATACAATAGCAACATTGCGAAACGCTTTTTTTGTTTTGAGCTAGGGTTCTTATTTAAAGATGAGCCATATATGGGATATGATGAATATGTGTCCTCCATAGTAGAAAAACATGGGTGGAATATTTTTTGTTTGCACCTCAAGGATGTTTTAGGAAATATTGCTTGAGAATTTTATGCCCTTGTCAACTTTCCAGATTCCTCTTTTATCTACACAAGAGGTACTTCCGTTCCTTTTGATGAAGACCATATTAATGCACAGTTTGGTGTTGTAGGTATATAGGACGAACACATGCCGTTTGCTGAAAGTATTACTGTTGAAGGTTTAGCCCAGGTATTGGAGGATTTATGTATCGAAGTGTAACACCCCAAACCCGGTCTAAACGTTATGACCGAATCTGGCGATGTCACATTGTAACACCCCTTACCTGTATTCGACGCCGGAATAGGGTGCGAGGCATTACTAGAAGACATACATTTGCATACGTATTAAACCGAGTTACAAAATTTCATCCAAATTAAAAATTTTAAATTATTAATGTTCTTTTATAATTCTTTACAACATATCCTCTAAATATTATATTCATAACAAATAGGGCCTACGAGACTAGATATTTACACATGTAATTTAAAGCTTCATTTCTATTTCATTCAATTCACAATTTCTCATGTTCACAATTCAAATCAATTTCTCAATCCAATATATATATTTCAATCATCTAAGAATATAATTAAACTTACACGAACTTACAAAGTTAAATTACGAAATATCAAAATTGGGACATTTTGGTAATTTTCTTTTTCCTCAATTTCCACTCAATCTTGATATAAATTAATATTTCATTCAATTTATTAATTTAAATAATAAAACACTTAATTTCATGCAATTTGGTCACTTTTTGACATTTTTACAAATTTACCCTTAAAATATTACTTTTATTCAATTTAGTCCTTGAACCTAAAACATGCAAATTAGCCATTTTAATGAAAACTCATGCTAGTTGAATAATCATATATTTTACTCCTCCTCCTCTCCATTCCACATCCTTAATGTATATAACATGCTTATATGTAAGATTATCTATAATTTCACTATTTATTTATTTGTTCATTCAAAGCTGTCCACTGGCGTCATTGTCACAAAATTATTTATATCTTGAGCTAAAGAACTCCGAATGAAGTTCCACAAATTTTATATAAAACTAGACTCACATATCTTCTTACCATAAAATTTTCAAAATTTTTGGTTTAGCCAATAAGTACAGTTTATTCTTTAAATTCATCCCTATTCTGCTGTCTGATAGTTTTGACCCTTCTTCACTAAAAATTAATTATCTCCTCGTACAAGATTCAGATAATGTTCTCGTCTATTTCTATTGAAAATGGACTCATTAAATATTTTAAACATATAAATTTAAGCCCCTAATCATTTTTATCCAATTTTTTATGATTTTTCAAATTCAGAACAGGGGAACCCAAAATCATTCTGACCTTATCTCACAAAATTTATTATAACTCATGATTTACAATTCCATTGCTTACACCATTTATTCTATGAGAAACTAGACTCAATAATATTTAATTCCATTTTTTCATCCTCTAATTAAATTTTCACGATTTATGGTGATTTTTAAAATTAGACTATCGCGCTCTTGAACAAAACTGTTTTAGTGCAAAATGTTGATTACTAGGTGTATAACTCCCTTATTCCCTTTCTCTATAATATTTCCCATCACTTTCACTTATTTTTCTTCACTAATATATCAAGAACATAAGACCTTATGTAAGAAAACTCTACTATAACATTATTTCCATGCTTTTTCAATAATATCAAACTTAAAAATATATTGAAATCTTGATGTTCTTACCTTGTGCTATTGATTTCAATCTTTAACTTGATTTTCTCTCTCCTTCAGCTTCTATTTCTTGAATCTAACTTGATATTCTAGCTCCCCATTTTCTCCTTGTTATTTTTCTCTCTTGGAAGCTATGGAAATTCTTTTGATTTCTAAGTGAAAATGGTAAATTTTTGGTGGAATGACCAAATTGTAAAGAAAGCAAAACTTTCTTTCTTTTCCTCTCTTCTCACGTTGGTTGCATGGAAGAAGATGAAGATTCTTCATCTTTCCTTCCATATATATACTAAATAGAATAATAATAAAATAATAAAATATCATTTAAAAATAAAAATAAAATATTAATAAACTAATATTTATTTAATTAATTAATCTAAAATATCACCAACATCATCATTGCCTTCTAGATTTCTCTCTCTTCTAATTGACCATTTTGCCTTTCGTAATCTTTAAAAATTCCATCATTGAGTCATCATTTAATTTGATACAATTGTGATTTAGTCCTTCAAAATTCTTCACCTTTTCAATTTGGTCCAACTTCATCCATTTTCCTTAGTTTCTAGATTATTCCACCCTTAAAATATTTACACTATTGGTCCTTCAAATTTTTCGTATTTACACTTTAACCCCTCAAATTTTGAGTATTTACTCTTGGGAAACAAAACTTTTCTCACTTTTGCGATTTAATCCTTTCTTGAATTAATAAGTCATAATATAATTCCCAATGTTGCCATAACTCAAAATTTCCCTTTTTGTCACTTTATTTTCTTATTTTACTATCAATGATACCTACTTTCTACTGTAGTAATTTTCGGGATATTACACGAACGAACATGATGGACTGTTTCCAGTCAGGAGTGTTATATTGTTAAAAGGGATTTGTTGAAGCCTATTGGGAAAATTTGGTATCATTTCCTGAGGAGTCGACTTATGTTGTCTACACACAATACAACTGTTTCGAAAGAAATAATGCTTTTGCTGCACTCCATTATAAAAGGGAGAAGGATTAATGTTGGGAAAATCATTTTTCAAGAAGTACATTGGTGTGCTGAGAAGAATACTGGTAGTTTGAACTTTCCCTTACTTATTACTACTCTATGTCGAACTGTCTAAGTCCCTCTCAATGTGGAGAAAGATATCACCCCTAACAAGGGTGGGCTAACCAGAACCATCTTTGCCAAGATCTAAGGCATTGATGTTGTCAGGGCAACTTATCATAGCCATGCCACCACTTCTTTTGCTGCGCATACTTTCACAACAGCACCTCCAGTTTCTTGTAGCACCTTTGAACAGCAAATAGTGTATTCCTTGAAGCAGTTAGAGCAGAGGATGTCCCTTTTTGAAACCCAACAGTTTCACTTGGCTGATAAGATGACACAGGTTCAATAGCAGCAAGCTGAATATTGGGCTTATGCGAGGAGTAGAGATTTGGCTCTAAGGAAATCCCTGCAAAAGAATTTTACAAAGCCAATGCCAAAATTTTACCTTGCTCCCGTTTGTTGGTGCTGCCAAGGAGCGAACTCAAGTTGCTGCTGAAGCACCCACTCAACCTGCTGTTGGGGCACCTACTCAAATTTTTGCGGAATATCTCGAAAAGATGACATCCCTAAATGTTGAGAAGGAGGAAGAAAGAGAAAAGGATGATATTGCCACCACCAAAGGGAAATACCCTGTTCCACCTTCGTCACCAGCTCCCGTATTTACACAGGACCGTGACATTGATTGTTTGATCGATGAACTCACAGAAACTGAAAAGGAAAGGGAAGAGATGACCACTAAAAAGAGGAAATGACGGTACAAAGTTAGTGCTCGAAAATCCACTCGTCGGGCAGAATGAAGAATCTACATGCTAGTCCAAGCCAACTAAGTTTTTCTTTCTTTCTTTATGCATATTGCATTTCATACTTTTGCTATGGCATTTGCTGTAAAAATTTCTCTTTTGATTTTTCTCTTATATATCTGATTATGCATTGAGGACAATGCATCCCTTAGGTTTGAGGGTGTGTTGTGCATTTAGGTTGTATGTTATATTTAGTATGTATGATCATTTTAGTATAGTCATTTTAGTTTAGTTGAATCTGTTTTGCCATGATAATGTAACTATTACGTATTGTTTGCCTATGAGGAGTACAATCTGTACTTATGATGTTCCTTGATGAGCTTAGATTCTTCAATACACCTAGAACATGTGACAGTGGATTAGGTGAATTTAGCCTAGGATTGGTTGCTTGAAAATTAATTTCTAAAAATGAAATGTCCTATACTTAGTTTTTTTTGGGTTGTAGTGAGTCTCTTCCAATGAACTTGGGACTTTTGAAGCCAATATTCAGTGATTTTGCCTTGGCATAATTAAATAAAGGACAGTAGGCACTCCAATTCTTAGAATTGCCGAGTAAGTTAGCACTACTTTGTTTTCTCCATCATGTTCATTAGAAAGGTGAGTTTGAGTAAGAGTAGGTAATAGAAAGTAAATAAATTAGGGGCACTCCGCTGCAGTCATAGACTGAGTAGCTAAGGAGATATTTGTTTACTCCATCCATCTTCTAAGTCAAAAGCTTTAACTTCAAGAGTGATTTCTGTTTAAATTGTGACATGATTGAGTACTAGGTAATTCGATGTATGATCAATTGTTATTATTAAGTCAAAGAATTTTGCGACATGCTAAATCCCCTAATATACAAATATTTAATTAAAAACATACAAATGTAAATGGTTTATACAAGTATGATTAGAGCAAGAGTGACTTGAGTGTAGATAACAAATGAACTGAGTAAGCTAGGAGATATTTTGCTATGGCCAGAACATACATGAAACTTAGAAAATCTTATTTTTAGAGAGTAATTTTCTGCACTACCTTTGTTAAATCAAACCTTTGAAACTTGAACAGGTTTTTAACAAGAGAAGATGGCTGAGAACTGATGTATATATTGGTCTTCGAATAGATTGATAGTACAAGATGGGTATATATATTGGCAATATATATTGCTGCTTACATGCATTTATGCATATTTTGCTTGAGGATAAGCAATAACTCAAGTTTGGGAGTGTGATAACTCTTGAAAAGAGTTATATTTCATTCTTTTAGACAGAGCTAATTGCTTGTACTTAGGTACATTTAGTGGCATGTTAGGACATTTTAGTAGTATTTTTATCATTTGCATTAGGAGCTTAAACTGTGTTTACATGTTAGATACTTTTAATTGCGTGTGCAAGGGTTGTGCTTGGTGGTCTAACAGGTGTAGGATGTGAAGAAAGAAATAAAGGAGTGAAGGTTTTCCGGGGAAAAAGTTTAGATAGTTTGCCACCTTGTAAGCCATGACAATTCAGCAAGATAAACAAGTTAACACTCAACGCATACCAGTTTCAGCCCAACTCTACTTGTACCAAAAAAATCTACCTAAAACAGAGGAGAGGATATGGTGGGTTGTTGGAGCTATCCTAGGAAGAAATGTTTAAAAAAAGTCAAAGGAGGAAACCCTAAAGGTTGTGGAGATCTAGAGGTAATAATAAAGGGTAGCGACTGAGTAGAGACAGAAAGAGTAAGCTAAAGGCAGTCCCTCTCAGCCATTACATGACATTGTGCTGCTGGATTGTGGATTGGTTTGGCGACATCCATCTTACTTAGTTCTTCCAGTTTTTCTTAATCTATTCTCTCTTGAATTGAATTGATCAAAGAGATGTTAGATGTTCTTTTGAACTTGAATTTTAATCACCAACCCATGAATTAAATCTCATAGGGTTGGGATTACATAATGAAACTTTTATTTTCTTTAATGGTTGAAGCATATATTTTATTTAATCTACTTTTTCATTCAATTTCTTTTATTTCCTAATTTTATGTGTACATTCCCTAGACATAGATGAGTGTGCAGTATGCTCATAAACTAAATCTAATTCTGAAAAGGTTGGATTAGTTGAACTAAAATTGAATGATACAAGTGGGTATTCGACCAAATACCTGCAACAGGCTCTAAACATAGAGAAGCTTTTGTATAGAATGAAGACAAAATAGTGTAGGTTACCGTGCTAAGGCCTATAGGCACATGCTAGGTAACTTGAGATCTTGCTCTCAAAAGAAGTAGGTCACTTTAGGTTTCTATTGAGCAATAGGTTAAGTATGATTTTGCTGAAGCATTATCGAAAGTAAGGGGAATTTCTTAGTAATCCCAACCTTTCAATCAACATCGTAGACCTTCTATCCTTTGCTGTAGTATCTTTACCATAACATTCTTACTTATTTATTTATTTGCTCACATTTTATTCATGTAATTATTCTCATAGTTGCCATTGCAATTTTACTCTTGATTTGCCTTAACATTTTCCAATAGTAGTCAGTATACATTTTGTACTTATCCTTATTAATTTAATTTACCACTGCATACTTAACTCATTTTTGCCATAAAATTAATCATTATTATAACTTAATCTTCCAGTGGGACCTATCTGGGTCATGGGTTTGAGACCCGGATCCCTAGTAGGGCTCGGGTCGATAAACAATAAATTTTTTTTCTAATTTTTCATTTTTTTTAAATTCAACCAATCATGTTTGTTCATTTATAGAAAAATAAAAATGAAAATAAACGGAGTTTTAATCTCTCCCTTGATGTTTTGTTTTTCCTGTGTTAAATATGACTCCTATTTCAGTCAAATTTGAGAAATAATCTTTTAGTTAAACTCTGTTTATTTATTTCAATTAAACTCTGATTAGTCTAGATTATTTTATTATTATTTGACCCATAAATTTAGCTATAAATAGGCTTTTTATAACTTTAGAAAATACACCCATTAGAGATTAGAACTCACAACACATTTAGAGAATTTTTTGTTTACGTTTTGAGGGTTCTTTGTTTTCGAGTTTTTTAGGGTTTAACTTTTATCTCCATCTTTTGTACTCTTCATTCTTTTGCCATTATAGTATAATTATCATTGCCTGTGGTTTTTTATCATCTTTGGAGGGGTTTTTCCACGTTAAATTTGTGTGTTCAATTTCTCAATTTCTTTCGCTATCTTTACTTGTTTGTTGCTTAATTGGGGTTGATCCTCAACAAGTGGTATTAGAGCAAGTTTAATTTTCGTAGATCAGCCCGTTCAGAGATGGCAACAACAAGGTTTGAAATTGAGAAGTTTGATGGTGTCACAAATTTCAATCTGTGACAAGTTCGGATGATAGCAATTCTAGTTCAAACCGACCTGAAAAAGTTTGTTATCAGGAAAAAGTCTGAGAATCTAAATCAAACAAAATGGGAAGAGCTTGATGAAAAGGTCTTGTCTGGAATCCAGTTGTGCCTCGCAAATACTGTATTGCAGGTGTTATTGATGGAGAAGACCTCATCCGCCTTTTAGAAAAGGTTAGAAACTCTTTATTCGACTAAGTCTTTGTCTAACCGTTTAGTGTTGAAACAACTTCTATTTATGTTTCGCATGAACGAAGGTGAGCTTCTTAGAGATCACATTAGTCAATTCATTACTCTTTTAATTTATTTAAAGAACGTTGAGTCTCAGATTGACAATGAAGATCAGGCTATGCTATTATTATGCTTTTTACCCCCTTCACACAAGTATTTCAGGGAGACCCTGATTTATGGCACAGACACTCTCGTTAAAAAATGCGAAGGGTCATTTGTTGAGTAGAGACAAACTCGATAACGAGTTTGGTTCAGATAGCAAGGCAGATAAGCAAGCTTTCATTTTGGTAGCATCAAAGAAGCGAGATAAAATGTGTCGCTATTGTAAAAAGTTAGGTCACGTCAAAGTAGATTGTTATAAACTGTGAAATAAAAGAACTACTGAGAGTAATAAGGAATATGTAGCTAGTGCTAATTTGGCCAATGAAAGCGGTGATGATTTCTTGTTAGTGTCAATGAGCGATAACTCCAAGCTTACGTCCGAGTGGATCCTAGATTCGGGATGTTGTTTCCACATGTGTCCCAATAGAGAATGGTTCTCTACATACTGTTCGGTTGAAGGTGGAGTTGTGTGCATGGGAAACGATTCATCTAGTGAGGTAATTGGTATTGGTATTGTTAAAATTAGGATGCACGATGGGATGATTAGGACACTTTCAGATGTCAGGTATGTACCTGATTTACGAAAGAATCTCATCTCATTGAGTATTTTAGACTTGAAAGGATGCAGAATCAACATCGAGTCAAGCAGCATTAAGGTATCTCATGGAGCTCTCATTTTGTTAAAAGGTAAAAAGACTGGCAGTCTTTATATTCTGGAAGGTTCTACAATGACCGGTAAAATCAGACGTCCCTCGTCCATTACGGAGTCAAAGTCAACTCGTTTGGAGCAAAGGCAACTTGGTCATAGGAGGGAAAAATGTATGACTGTTTCGTTGAAGAGAGGTTTTCTTTTTTATGTAGGTTTTGAAAAATTAGGGCACTGTGTTCGTGAAAATCAGACTGAGTTAGTTTTGATTTGGCAGTATACAAGTCGAAGGCTAGAAGTCTTCTAGTTTCTAAGCACAAATTCGACTCAGTTAATTCCCTGCATAGTTCAAGATAGGCCCGTGGCGGGCTTTGGCAAAGATGACGTTGTGGAAACATGAGTCAATGTGGAAATTTGTTAAGTATGACTCCTATTTCAGTCAAATTTGAGAAATAATCTTCTAGTTAAACTTTGTTTATTTTTTTCAATCAAAATTTGATTAGTTTAGATTTTTTTTATTTGACCTATGAATTTAGCCTATAAATAGGCTCTTTTACAACTTTAGAAAATACACCCATTATAGATTATAACTCATAACACATTTAGAGAATTTTGTGTTTATGTTTTGAGGGTTCTTTGTTTTCGGATTTTCGGGGTTTAGTTTTTATCTCCATCTTCTGTACTCTTCGTTCTTTTGCCATTATAGTATAATTATTTTTGCCCGTGGTTTTTTATCCTCTTTGGAGGGGTTTTTCCACGTTAAATTTGTGTGTTCAATATCTCAATTTCTTCCGCTATCTTTACTTATTCGTTGCTTAATCGGATCAATCCCCAACATCTTGTTTTCTACGCAAGATTTCCTAGTTAATGGGGTGTCTTTCACTCAACTGAAATTCAAGAATTGGCTATGGAAACTCATGGTTGGCAACAGCTTTCAAAATCCCCTCTTTTTTCTTTTTAGGTGCTGCACAGATTGGTTTTAAATTTTTTATTTTTTTAAACGTTGTTTAATAAATTGAAAAATTAAATATTAAAATTTAAGTTTAGTATATGAATTAAAATTAAGCATGAGATGTTTGATAAATATAATTTTAAAAATTTAAATGTAAAGTATTTAAAAGAATAATGTTAAAAGAAAATAAATAACTAAAAAAATTACTAAGTGATAAATAGCTCTTATCTACTTATCATTTTCAACATTTTTTATTCTTATTTTTTTTATTATGGGTTATCAAATATGTTAAATTAATTTTAAGTTAGATTAATAGGTTCTCAGCTAATTAAAAAGTCTTGAAAATCCATTTCTTTGCATTCAAGGGTTTAGATCTTCCTGGCTATCACTGCTCTTCCCCACTATTTAAGTTTGTTCATGGTTTAATTGGCCTTGGTGGTCCTTGAAAAATCTCTTCTTTCCTTAAAAATAAATTTGCTCAATTGTTAATCCGCATTTAAGCACCGCTAAAATTATTTTACAGAGTCTACTTTATTCTTACTCCAATAAAATTTATTTTGCTACTCGTTCTCAAAAAATTCCAAGTCATTAATTTTTCTATAGCAACGTATGTATGACAATGCAAATTTTGAGGCGGTAAAAAAAAAATAAAAAATCAAAAGTTCAACTTCTTCCTTATTCCTCCAATAGAAATGAAAATATTGAATATTTTAGTGAAAAACAAACTTACATTTGAATCAAAGGATTGAATTTGAAATAGCATTAAGACTTTGATGATTTCTGAAAAACCATTCGTGAAAATGATGATGCCTCCAACAACAATTCCAAACTTGGAATTTTGTGGGAAAATTCTCCTCCATGAAATCTTATTTACCCATTAATTTTGCTAATCTTACAATCTAGTCCGTAGACCTTAAATTCCAAATTTTAACTCTAGCCAATTTAATGAATCACATGCTCAGATCTTTTGGTTTAACGATTTTAAAAAAATCATACCAAAAACTGAATGAGGGCTTTACAAGTTTGCTCTTTCCTACAAGTTCATCACTATCCTTGAAAATCTTTTGTGATTTTGATTGGGTTAGTTGTGTAGACACAAGCAGCTCAATCAAAATTCTCTTCTTAGATGGAAGGCTAAAAAATACGGTGTTCTTCCATTTGGTGCTACGCTTTACACTTCAAATTGTAGCAAATCCAAGAATGAACCAAATATATTAAAATTGATTGTGAGAAAGTTATCAATCACATATTTACCATACCATTGATTGTTACATCGTTCCTTGACATTACGTCTAAATTGGGTAATATTCAACATTGCGAGAGATTGTTAATTGATAAATCTATTTAATTTTTATAATTTAAATTATCCTACCATTTAATCAAATTTTATTAGGATCAATTAATTTAAATATTGTTAGCCGATAAATTTAAATTTGTATTTTAAACTATTATTAACATAAGTTAGCTGCTTATTCATTCCTTCCTACTTTTATATATGCTTTCCTATAGATTCAATTTCTCTACAAAAAGCAACCATATGTCAATAATAGGCACATGGACAAGTGTCAGACAGATACCTCATTAAGGCATTTTTTATTATAATAGTTTTTTTTAGAAATACTCGATAGGATTTTATTCAAAAGGTCTGTTTGATTGACGGAAATGATTTTCCGGAAAATCATTTCCAACTTTTCCAGCGTTTGATAGGCGGAAAACATTTTCCATTTGGAAAATGAACTCCAAAACAAGGGAAAATGGGTTACATTTTAGGGAAAATGTCTTACCCTTTCAATTTCCGTAAGACATTTTCCGTGCTCTCCTCTCTATCGCCTCCTTCATTCATTCCTTTATTTCTGAGAAAAGCGCTTTTGTTTATCGATTTTCCAAGAACTTGTTTTTTAATTATTCAATACTTGTTTTTAACACAATTACAAATAATTTATTTGATATTAGTTTTTTTCAATTTATAACGATTAATATTGTAGCTTAATAATTGTGTATTATTATAAATAAATCATTGCAATATATGTAAAAATAATTTAAAATATAAAAATTTATTAATATATATTAATATATGTAAAAACAACTTTTCCGAAAAATATTTTTAAAAAATCTGCCAAGCAGCGGAAAATATTTTACACAGATTCAATCAAACACCAGAAAATATTTTCCAGTAAATCATTTTACAGAAAAGTAAAATATTTTCCAGAAATCATTTTACGGAAAATATTTTACTGGCAATCAAACAGACCCAAAATGTAAAAAAACAACACAACCTAAAGATAAAGAAGCCAAGCTAAAACTTGTGCAAATCCTAAATTGGCCCAAACACAAACAGCGCGTCTTGGCCCACCACTACAAAAACAAAACCCAAAAAATATTAGATATTTTCCAGTCAGATACACCAACTAGCACCCGTTTCCGAGATAATTTCTATCTTATCGATTCAGACGGTCTAGTTTCCAAAAATCCACAGCTTTCCAAAATCAAACCCTATCAGTTGCCACTTTCTCTTCCAGAACATTCTCCCAACAACCATCCCTCAGTCAAGTTCTCTTGGTCTCCTTTTACCCATGGCTTCAACGACGAAATCTAGAACTCCTCCTTCCAGGTAATCTTCTCTTTCCCTCTTTTAACTTTCAGTGGCCAGATAATGAGCAAGAGTATTCGCTGATCTAGGCACATGCTTAAAATAGATCCTTTGAAATCCTCCTTTCATCTGTTGAATGTTTCGAATGATAGCTTCTACTTCTGATTTGTCTTGGTGATATGTTTTACATTTTTTTATTATTGTCATTGCATCACCCTCCACTATCACTATTGGGAGCCTTAACTGAAGTCCTAGTAACAGCGCCTGGAAACATGCATGGCCCTCCATTGCAAACGGGGACGCAATTGCCCTATGGAGAATCGTTTTGGAGGCAACAATCTCACAGAATGAGTTTCTAGCAACAACCCCCGAACCCGGTCTGGCTTGGGTTTGATTGAAGGAGGCATTGAAGTTGATTTTGATAAACGAGTCTAGTAGAGGATTCCACTCCTCATTTCCTTTAAGTCTGGTAATCTTTTTGTCTTTTAACCCTTCGAGTTCTCGGATATATCGAACTACCCACTCGGCAATTTCCTTTCCAGTGGACTGTTTCCTTTCATGCAGTAATTGATTCCTGTTTGTCCAGATAGCCCATATGGAGCAACAGAACGTCCTACATTGTTTGTCCGGATAAAGTTCCCATACCTCCACTGTTGTAGGGCATTCTTGGAAAATACGGATAAAGTCCTCCACTTCTTCACTGTATCTGGGACAAAGTGCATCCACCACCAACCTTCTAGAAAATAGATTGGCTAATGTAGGAAGAAAATACCAAGAAGTTTTCCGAAGCATTATTTTTATTTTAGAGGGGACCTGTAATTTCCATAATTTTTTGTAGAAATTTGTGCTATCATCTTGTGCAGAATTTGTAGTTGAGAAGAAAGCATTTCCATGTAATAGTTTATAGGCGCTTTGAACGGAAAATTCCCTAGATGACTCTCCCCTCAACACCAGTAAGGCCTAGTTCTTCTCCACGTTTGAGAAGGACTTTTTCAATAAAAAGTCCTCTTAAACGGAATGAAGAACAGCCTCCTTTCAGGTAAAAATTTCACCATCAGAAAAGGGCTTCTCTCTAGATGAAGCTAAAAATTTCTCTTTTTCTTCAGCTTGAACTGCTTTTGGATGATAATTGACCAAATTAACCTGTCTTCTCCCCCAAACATTTTTTCCCCTCTGCTGGTTCCCCAAACGTTCTTTCCCCTCTGCTGGTGAAATTGGAGCTTTATACCCAATTTTTTTCCCCATTTTCGGCTTTCAAAGCTATTTCCTATTCTTTGTTCCTCTTCCGCAGGTGAGAGTTTCTTTTCTTCTTCTTCTTCTGTTTAATTAGTTCCTCTTCTGTTTAATCTCTGTCTAAGAACCTATGGGGTTTTTCGACCTTAACATTCCATACACGGATTCCACGCCGCTTAGCAAGGCGAATTCCACCGTCGCCAAATGATCGCCTACAACCGTACGATCAGGGGCGTCATGTCTGATCGCGATCGGTGCTCGATTCCTCTTCTTGGTCTTTCCTCTCTCCTCAATGTTGCCCCCTTTCTCTCCTCTTCCATAAACTTTCACCGAGACCTCCTTGGGGTCCCTCGCTCCTCTCCATTCTGCCAGTACATGCGCCTCACCGTCTGCATTGATACCGCGTCGCAGTCACAAGCTTTAAATTCGGGAAATCCAATATTGAAGACGTACGACATTGTTGCCGTTAGGCCGTTGAACCAAAAATGCATTTGATCATGCTTGCGAAAAAGCCGAGGTCATTAATTGATTCAAATTTCAATGGAGAAAATTTTAAAGATATAGGTTTTAACTTTTTTTTTTTTTGTGACTTAGGTGGATATAATTTCAATTCATTTCTCAGACAAGTTGCCGTTTCGATTGAAATTGCCTATGGTTAAAGCTGCTATTAAGGTTTGTTATTGACTTGATTTCTATACTCATTCAAAATTGAAAATTTGATTTGTTTTAATGAATAATTTCATCTTGGGGTCTCGCAGCGTGGGATATATTTTGAAATAACATATTCTGATCTTATTGTGGATGTTCATCAAAGGAGGCAAATCATATCCAATGCTAAGGTGAGGAATTCAGAGCTTGTTGCATTATTTTTGAACGGTTGTTTCTTTCTTTCTTTTTCTTTTTTTGCTGTGTTCTAATAATTCTTGTGTTTTAGCGCATTAAAATATAAATTTATAGCTGATGAAATGGTGATGAACTAGGATATGAACAATTGGTGAGTAGCAGAAATTGAGAGATTCAGTTATGATTTTTTAGTTGCTTTATAAGATGCAATTTTGGTTGTTCTAGATAGTAGTGGATGCTGTCAATGTGAACTAATTATCTGTAGCATACTTTCCAGTTGCTGTTGGATTGGACTCGAGGAAAAAATGTCATACTTTCTAGTGCTGCACCTTCTGTATGTGAAGTTAGAGGGCCTAATGATGTTGCAAACTTAGCATCTTTGCTTGGTCTCTGTACGGAACGAGCTAAAGTAGCTATTTCCAAAAATTGTAGGTATGCTAATTCACAGAACTTTGTAGTTTTTGCGAGGGCCGTAGTTAATGTCTTATTCTGTGTGGACCTCCTTTTGTTTCATCTTTCAAGAGCCTTTTGACCAATGCCTTGAGAAGAAAGCACTTTTTCAAGGAGGTTATCAGAGTTGAAGCAGTGTCCTCCAGTATAAATCTTTGGAACTTGGAAATTAGCAATCAAAGTTTCAATATTGTCAATGTAAAGCCTGCAAACACGGAGGATCTAACTAGTAAGCCTATTCTATTTTGGTACTTTAGTCTGTTGCTTTCACTTCTTAAAGCATATGCAAGTTCAATGCTGTTCAATATATTTGCAAAAGTAATGGTTATTGTAATGTCTATCATTGCAGAGGTTATAACATCAGCAGAGTTTCACCCTACCCACTGTAATATGCTAGCATATAGTAGTTCAAAGGGCTCAATTCGCCTCATTGATTTGCGGCAATCAACTTTGTGTGATTCTCATCCTTATTGCAAGTGTTTTACCCTTTTTAGTTTCTTTTGTTGAATTTACTGAGATTTGCACCAAAATTGAACTTTTGTTATTATCCTAAAGTTTAGATTTAAACAAAATATGTTCTGTGAAAGTGAGGCTATTTCATGTATTTGGTGGGTCTTTAGAGAATCATATCTCTTTACTTATATTTAAGTTATATTTAGATACGTATTGGATGCAAGTAGGATATATTTCAGTTTCGGTTAAGTTGTGCTTTATACAATATTATTTATAATTATACTTGTAAAACTTCTTAAAAAAATATTGACCACAAGTATTTCAAACCATCAAGGTCTTCCTGTTGATATTGTGCTTAAAAGTCTTGGCTAAATATTAGATAAATTTTGTAGCATTGAAGTTTTGTTTGTAGCAAATAACTCTAATCATAGATCAATGCATTTCAATTGATGTCTTAAATTGCATTCCTTTGTTTGATTTGGATCTAGAATATAATTTAGGGTTAATGACGGTGAATCAAACAATTCGAGTGGTTTTGAAATGGAATTAATAAGAGATGCTATAGCTTCTAGTTTAATGAATTCACTTTAAATTGTAAATATTATTGTAAAATTTTTAGTATTTATATTTGATATATAAATATTATCACTTTTAAAACTTTAATCCAAATATATGTAATATTTTAATTTGTTAGGTTTATGTTTTTTATGTTATGTTAATATCTAATATGAGTTATATATTCAAATATATTTTAAAATAAAATAATACAAATCATTAAAAGCATTAATTAAAAATAAAAATAATTTTATAATAACATAATTGTTTCAATATCTAACTACAAATATTTAATTATTATATTTAAATATTTAAATATAATTTATATATTCTAATTAAATTTAATAAATAATTAATATTAATTACTTAGAAATATTTAAAATTAATATTATATATTAAAATATTAACAATAAGTTTAATAAATTATTTTTTATATTTTTGTTAAAATATCATAATATTAACTAATTTGAACATTATTTAAATATATATTTGTTAGTTTATAATATCATGTCTAAAATGGACATTTTATTCTTCAAAAGCACATTTTGACAGCAATACCAAACACTCAAATTTTTCAAAAGCACTTCTCAAAAGTATTTTTCCAAAACACTTTTCAAAAGCACTTTTCAAAAGCAACGAAGAACTGGCCCTAAGTCATCATAAACTTCTTGTGCTAAAGGAATTCGAAGGATCCTTGTCGCAACTTCTTCTGAAAAGGTACTGTTTATCAGATCTGGTTTCCATTTTCTATCAATATTGTCTATTAAGTCTGATACCCAAACTAATTCCTCATTGATAATTGACTCATGTATTCTGTAACAGGCAGAACCTGGAAGCTACGCATCACTTGGAATAGAAATTCTTTCACCTAAA
This sequence comes from Gossypium raimondii, assembly GCF_025698545.1. Classification (NCBI taxonomy): domain Eukaryota; kingdom Viridiplantae; phylum Streptophyta; class Magnoliopsida; order Malvales; family Malvaceae; genus Gossypium; species Gossypium raimondii. Next base: position 34,515,741 of record NC_068566.1, read on the forward strand.
CCCACTCTCCAACATAGCCCATTTTGCAAGAGTCCCTTAGTTGCCCAAACACTTTTCTAGGTAAACGAAGGAAAATCACCAAACCGTGTATGCAAAAAGTTTGACTTTGGAAAATATTTCGCCTTTAATGCTCAGGCTAAAAGAGAACCGGGATAATTAATAATGCACCAACCCTGCTTAGCTAACAATGTGATATTAATCTTGTTAAATTGCAAAATCCCACATCCCCCCATAATCTTTTGAATCACATAAATTTTCCTAACCACATCAATTAATGCCTTTTTTATGAAGACCTTTCACCACCAATATTGTAACACCCTAAGTGTAGCCTAGGCATTATGGCCTAGTATGGAGAGTTACAACAACAATTTCTGAAAAGTCCAACTTAAATTACTTAGAATTCAAATAGTCCAAAAACATTTAAATAGATCTAAGAAACCATAAAAATCTAATCTCTAAAAAAAACAATCCGAAAGGGTTGCAATAGTACAAATCCAGATAAAACAGTAAAATAACCAAAACGGACAATGATCGAGCTCCTGATACGCCGACTTGCCCATGACTGGGGGTTACCTGAAATTCAAACAAACATATAAAATGAGCTACAAGTTCAGTGTGTAACATATGTAATCAATTAAGCAGAATGATATCATACATGTTTTTAAGATTTCATTATTTAAACCATTCTCAGAAGAAACGAAAACACAAATAGAGTATGTAGATGCAGAACATATCAAATACAGATTCAGAGTCTTACTTCCATCTACTACACATCATCTCCGTCTATCCTTACACACCATATAGGGTATCAAGTACCCACTTATCCCTACACACCGCATAGTGACTATGTGTCATATTTAAGAGTAATTGCAAACTAGTTGCCATATCAGAGTGCGTTAAGTCACTAGAACATATATATATGTGGCTTAGCCACCAGAATTGATAGATAATTAAATTGCCTACACTTCCTCCTTTAACACAAATCTCACCCCAATGCAAATGCAAAATTAATAGATATCAGGGTCGTATATGTAGTGATACAGATTCAAATCGTATCCGACTAATACAGATTATACTTTACTCAACAGACATCACATCAGATATATATAACAAATTATACAATAACAAAACACTAGATATCAAATTTTACAGCTTAATTCAAATTATACGGGTCCTACGAAAGACCTACGTTCGATTTGAAAGACGTTTATGGCCATAAGGCAAATTTCAGAATTTTGGGCCATTCGTCCATGTGGATTCACAAGGCTTACATGGCTGGTCTGTGCAGCCCATACGGCCTGGCACACAGCCGTGTAGCTCATATCAGTGCCTCACATGGATTGTCACATTGTCGTGTGACTCAAGTAAAAGAGTTACACGGTCTGGCACAAGGCTTGACACGCTTGTGGGACTCCAGTCAGAGAGTTACACGGTCTAGCGCACAGCTTGACACACACCTGTGTGACTCAAGCCAGAGATTTACACGGCTTGACACACAGCCTAGCACACGGTTGTGTGACATCGACAACCCCAATTTCGGCTTTCGCCGTTCGCTAATTTGTCAGATTTTTGTTACACACTTGATACGGTGTTGACGTAGAAACAATAGAGATGATTTTGGAACCTAAAAACTACATTACATTGACCAATCAGACGAATTAATCACACTGATTCGCTAAACTAACAATCGAAACCGAAACTACATCGAAAAATGTTGACTCAAAATCTCGAAACGAAAATTAACGCTTCATCTCATACAAAACTTAAAACGTTGGAGGATCTTGTGTTGGATCGCCGGCACCCCTACGGCGCAACGGAAAAATAAAAATTCGGCGACCCTAACCACGGATCCATATGTGAGGAACGAATCGGGGGGATAAAGGTTACGAAATTATCGAATGTTTATTCTAAGTAGACAGCAACGCCTCAACAACGAGTAGTCTGATCTGCTATCGAACCAAGCCGCAATCTATCGTGACCCCGGCCTCTACGTAATCCACCCAGTTGATTATGAACGGAAGGAATCCCCAAAACAGTTTTGAAAAGAATTTTCTTTGACGACTGCTAGACCCCAGCAAAGAAAAAATGGATTCTTATATATCTTTTTTTAGGGTTTCTAGAAATTAAAATAAATATAATAATATTTTAAACCAAAAATTATAATTACATTAATTATAATATAATTTCGGTAAACCATATATTTATTTGAATTTATATACTAACCAAATTCATGTTCTCATAATGTGTACAACAACCTTGTACATAATGTGTTCGATATTTGATTACCCAATTAAATTAATTCTATAATTAATTTAATTCAAGCGACAACCAAACACAATACCAACTACGTTTTAATCCGTTCATTTCAACTATAGGGTGTGACCCTGTAGGTTCCTGTAACGTTAGCAATAATACTAGAACGATTCCAGTGTTACAAACAATGAGTGACATCTAGCAATGCATCATTGCTACCTAAGTCACAAGAAATCATGATTCGATATAACCTTTTATGATTAACCTTTTATGCAATAATCCTTAAGTCCTTTATCTTTGGATTGGACACAAGTCATGGAATAGTCACACTTGCATAGTCCATTCCATGTTCCTTGATATCTTAAGCAGACTACGATATACAAATAAGTATGACATCTCATATTAACTTATTTGAGCATGGCCATGCATTTCTAGTCTCACTCAATCAAGTGGCCTAAGATATTACTCCCATTATGTAGGAGGGGCTTATCCTATCTCGATCAACCATATCCCTCTACATAGATCGTGGTATATCCAACATCAGCCTTTATAGAACAACCAATTACGATGTACGTTTGACTGTATCAAAATATACAACTCACGATGTTGGGATTATGATGATCTCAAGTCTGAGGATCATATACATATTAATCACTATGAGTAATGTTGTGACAATTACATAATAATCCAAGAAACATACTCATAACGGGTCAGTCCAATATGTTGTTCTCTAACACACATATTCATGCATCGATTCTGACATTCCCTATCAATGACAACTCTTTATCATCAACCAACTACATGTTAGTCTTAATGCATTATCATTGTCCTATCCAACAATAATACTTGACTAAGGAACTTTTAAGAATAATCATATTATTCTTAGGACATTATTATAAAACAATTTATTTATACACACAGAAAAGAAACTAAAATAATAATGGTAACGCCTTATATAAATAAACATGATAAATCAAGTATGTTATTACAACCATCTCATGATTGATCTTTGGGCATACTCTAACATCTTGATACGCAACCTCTTTGCCTATAAAAAAAATCAATCGAATGCTTAACGGAGAGTTCGAAACAAAACAACAATAATGTTAACCTTATCAAGGAACAAACAAAATCAAGCAGCAAGAGAAGGAAACAATGACAAAACTTATGCTATAGCTTTTCAATCGAATAAGAACAACCCAATTCTTCGATAATTCCAGTAGCAAAATTAATAAAAGAAAGTAAAAGAAAAAACATAGGAAGGAGAAAGAAGAACGATAGTAATAGAAAAGAAAGGAAAGAAAAACAATTGAAAACGTGGAAGAAAAGAGAGATTTTGGGAAAAAGAAAAATCAATTAATAAAACAAAAAATAAAACTTATTTCACAAGTAGCATCAAAATACTTCCCTATCGCTTACGCAAAGACTCGAACACAAGTCCAAAGGATAGGCTAAAACCTTACCACTAAACCATTAGGCTCATCATTAACACAAATTGACGCAAGATTAAAATTAAGTCGAAAGTTCAAAGACACAGGTTGTGTCAAAACAAATAGCAGAATTTTTCCAAAAGTGTCTGAAACACAATTAAGGCTTTAAACCACTAAAGTAGATACTTAATTATTAATAGAATTTAATGAGCAAAATTTTAAATTTTTCGGGCGTTTCAAATCTCTCCCCTTAAAAGAAATTTCGGACTCAAAATTTACTTGATTTAAACAGATAAGGGCATTGTTGTCAAATTGAATCCTTAGGTTCCCATGTGGCTTCCTCGGTGTAATGATTCCTCCACAAGACTTTAACCAAAGGAACAATTTTCCTTCTCAAGACCTTAACGCCTCAATCCAGAATTTGAATAGGCTCCTCCTCAAAGGTTAGATTTGGTCTTACCTCTATCTCCTCAACAGGAACAATATGAGATGGATCAGGCCGATATCGTCTCAACATAGAGACGTGGAACACATAATAAATTCTTTCTAATTCTAGAGGTAGCTCTAACTGATAGGCGACCGGTCCTATACATTTCAAAATTCGATAAGACTTAATGAACCTCGGGCTTAACTTGCCTTTACTTCCAAACCGAAGAACCTTTTTCCACAGGGATTCTTTAAGAAAAACGTAGTCACTCATAGAATACTCAATGTCTCTTCTCTTTAGATTTGAATATGGTTTCTACCTATCAGAAGCTACCTTAAGACAATACCAACTCAGTCGAAACTTATCTTCAGTCTCAAAAACTAACTTAGGACCCAAAACCCAACACTCACCTAAATTAGTCCAACATAGAGGGATACGACATTTACGACCATACGGAGCCTCGTACGAGGCCATCTGAATACTAGACTGGAAGCTGTTATTATATAGAAACTCAGCCAGCGACAGAAACTCCTTCCAACTACCTTAAAAGTTGATCATACAACTTTGTAACATATCCTCTAGAATATAAATCACTATCTCAAATTGTTCATCGTTTTGAGGATGGAATTCAGTATTGAAGTCTAATCGAGTACCTAATACCTTGTGGAGTTTTTTTCCAGAATTGAGAAGTGAAATGAGGATCTCTGTCAGAGATAATCGAAAATAGAACCCTATGCAATCTTACAATTTCAAAGACATATAACTTAGCTAGCTTCTGCAATGAGTATTTAGTCCTGACAAGTAGAAAATGAGCAGACCTAGTCAATTGATCTATGATGACCCATACATAATCCTTCTTCCACTAGCGAAGTCCATATTCACTCGCTCTCATTTCCAAATGGGAATCTTAACAAATTTTAGTAGATTTGAAGGCAGTTGGTGCTTAGCCTTAAACATAATTCACACTTACTCAGCTTAGCATAGAGCTTTTTCTCACGGAGCATCTGCAAAACTACTCTAAGATGCTCATCATGCTCATTCTCAGTCTTAGAGTATATCGAAATATCATCGATGAAAACCACGACAAACTAATCCATATAAAGCTGGAACACCCGATTCATCAAATCTATAAACGCAGTCGGAGCATTTGTCAAACCAAATGGCATGACTAGGAACTCGTAGTGCCCATAACGAGTCCTAAAAGTGATCTTAAACACATTAGCCTATTTAACCTTTAACTGATGATACAATGAATGAAGACTGATTTTGGAGAATATGGATGCCCCACAAAACTGATCAAATAGGTCGTCAATTCTCGTAAGCTAATACTTATTCTTTACTATCAATTTATTCAACTGACAGTAATCCACAGGCATTCTCATCGTCCAGTCTTTCTTCTTTACATATATAATGGATGCTCCTTGTAACACCCCAAAATAGGGCCTAAGAGTTTTATGGGTATTTTATGAGTTTTAGCCTGAGAGTGTTCGACATTTTTACGACATGGTATATCGGTAATGTTTTCGATTATTGTTTTTAAAAAATCAAATCAATTTTTGAAAAAGTGTTTTGGAAATCTTTTATTTTAGAAAAAGGACTGATTTGTAATAGAGACAAAATTATGAGCATTTATGTTGCAGTTGTACCAATTTTTAAAATTGAACCTAAAAATCACCCCCACCTACAGTTTTCACATTATTTCTTCTCTTTTGTTTGTTAGTGCCGTCGCTTACTCTCCCAACCTCTCATCCTCGATTTTCTTTGTTAAATCTTCACTCTCTTGGTTTCCATCATTCCCCAAGCATTAAATCTTTAAGAAAACATTCCAAAACTCTATAGATTTCATCATCTTTTTCACGTGTGAGTTTTTTGGGTTTTCAAAAAATCTTTAGTTTTCTTCCATAAAAGGTAACCATTCATCTACCCATTAGTTTTTAATATTATTTAGTCTTTAAAATCAAATTATTAGCCATTAAATCACATGTTTTGATTAAAAGCTGAAAATAAAGTCGTTAATGGTGAATTTCGGGATTTTAAGTAAAAATATGGTTTCAAAGTGTTTTTCAATTAGTATTGACATGATTAAGAGGTTTCTAAACTTTTTTTGAAGTTTCGATAAAGATTTCTTGAGTTTTAATAAATTTTCAAAAATAGTCATAAAACATGTTAAAAGAGTCGATACCATGAATTAAGTATTTTATTGTAGTTTAAATGTTGGGCATTAGTCGTAGGTGAATTATAAGATGAATGAAATTCATTTTAGGCAAAAATACTGATTATAGATCGAGATATTTGAATTTAAAGCTTGTTATGTTAAAGGTTTCGGTTACATGAAAACTTAGTTTATGCTTATGTTTGTGATTGCTTGTGGTGAGTCATTGGCTGAATTTTGAATGTATTGTTGTGTTAATTTATTGTGTTGAAATTTCAGATTTGCTAGGACTATCTGCGAGCTAGGAAAGTATAGATTGAGCTTTTGGCTTCTCAGCGAAAGCGTATTGGTGAGTGTTTGGAATTGTTTCTTGTAGACATGAGTCATATGTTATTTGAGAATTTAGTAGTAGCCTAAACCCTTATTCTAAATTCTAAGTGTAAGCATTCTCATACCTATTTTTATCTTGTGAATTATGTGCTTATATGAATGTGAATATGTGAATTGGGATGAAATGTTATAACATGTCATATGTGGTTGTGATATTGTGCAAGTGCAAATGTGTACATGTTATGTATATGTTAAATGTTAGTAACGGTGTTTTGCTAAAAATGCAAATATACAGTGGTAGTGCACGGATAATCGATAAGTAATATGTGTTTGATTTTAGATATTTTGGCCTTGTGATCTTGAAACCATTGGATATAGTTGGCATGCCATAAGATTGTGAGTACTCACCTATATGTACAGTGATTTTGGGCATTGAGGACCTGAGACATGTTAAAGGGATAAGGAATGTGGGCTAAGATCCATTCAATGAGACATATGGGGGGAAATAAGGAGAGCGTTAGCTATATGCTTCACGTATGGGATATGTTTGACTCTATGAGTCATTTGGTGTGATTAGAGATCCGTGTATCCTATATGTGGTGATAGTGCCCACTTTATGTTTCATACCTCAAGTGCCAATTTACCATTATAAGCGATTGTGTGAAATGTGTTATGTGATATATGCTTGAATTAGTATGTAAATGCTATGTAGATGAACTAATAGATAATGCATGAATAGGTATTATATAACTTTAGACATAAGAATACTGTAATTGTATATATATATATATGGTTTTGTTGTGGATGCATGATGACATGTTTGCGTAGTGGTTATTCTAATCATTCACTAAGCTTGTTTAAGCTTACCCACTCTTTTCAACATACGCAGATTAGTGACGTTTCGGTGTGGGCAGTGTGGTTTTTCTGAGGGAATGATCCAAGGAAGACTTGTTAATATTTTGTAGGTGTTCATCATATATTTATTTACATTTTAGGGAATAAGGCAATGTGGTAGACTTGTTTATAGCCATGTTAGTTCTGAACATTTTGCTGGTTATTGCTTTTGTTTATGAGGTTTATGAGTTATAAATATGCTTAGGTTTATGGACATTGATGATGGCATGATGTTTCTTGCTTGGACACATTTCTGACATTTTAGACTGTTAAATTTAGTCGTTTGGATGATTATTTATCGAAGTATTTGATGCATGATGTTTAGGAACTAATTTGGAATAGACTAAATACTTTTGCATGTTGTACTTTTGTGGTCTGAGGTAGAGATATCGATATTCGTTTTCTAAAAATGATACCACCGTCTTTTAGAATGCGTAGGAAAGTTAGTATAGAGATTTGGTATCGATACCTTTACTTGAGTATTGATGCTCGGAGTAAATATATCGATACTTTATGACGGGTACTAATAATTTTTTACAGTATTATTTTTGTGCAATAAACAAAATGCAAGTTTGGTATCAATTTTTCAGATGATATCGATACCACTTAAAGAAAATATCGATACCTTAGGGTTAGTATCGATACCTACATGTTTGACTTTAAAATTTTACTAAGTCAAAATGCTTAAATTATTAACATGCTAAGTTACATTGATGTATGTCCAGCATGATTTAATGATGATTAATGTTTGTCTTAAAACCTGTGAAAATGCGAAGAATAAAATGTGTCGGCTTTAATAAAATGAACACTGTAATATACAAGTAGTGAAATAATGGTGTGACATCTTTATATTCGATCTTGGCGACTGGGTCGGGTATAGGGTGTTACATTTGGTGATATCAAAGCTCTAGGTTCATTAACAATCAGACCTAGGTGATTGTTATGTGTTTGGATTTTTGAAACTCATGGGTCTAAATCTCTCTATTTTCTTAAAATTGTTGACATAATTCTGATTGAATTGCATGTGGGGTAGGAACAGGAACACATAGCCTTAATCCTAATGTTTTCTTGTTGGAACAAGAATTGGATCATCTCCTCGCCACTCACACCGTTTATTTGTTTGTCTGTATGCTAAATTATTAGATATGCCTCTTAGACGTGTTACTGTTAGGGCTAGTGCTCAAGAGGATGGTACATCTTCTGCACCTCCTGTTCCACCGTGTAGGGAGAACTTACATGATGAGGGTGTAGGCCTTATGATGGAAGCTATGATAGGAGTGCTTCAGCGGATTGCTGGTGCTAACCCAGCTTCTGCACCTGTTAACCAAGGATTACCGCTTGAACATCTTCGGGCGTTGTGTGGAAAAAAGAAATTTACAGAGTGAAAGGTACTAATTCAATCTTAGCTGAGTACTGGGTGGAAAGAGTTGAAAGGATCCTCGGGCAGATGCCCTGTTTTGACAAGGAGAAGTTGGGTTGTGCTATGTCCTTACTCGACGGTGAAGCTCATCGTTGGTAGAATACGATGAAGAGAGGTATTGTTTCTGATAGATCGACTTGGAATTACTTTTTTAAGACTTTTAAGAGAAAGTTTATGGGCAAGTAGTATATGGAGGCTCAGAAGCGTGCGTTTCTTGATTTGGTTCAGGGTGATTTGTTAGCGGCTGATTATGAGGCTGAGTTCGTGTGACTTAGTCAGTACGCTCCTGAGATGATTCTTTTTTAGAGGGATCGATGTAAGAGGTTTTGATTGGGGCTTAATTGTGAGATTCGAGTTTACTTGGTAGCTCAGAACTATGAGATATTTGATGTGTTAATTGAGAAAGCTAAAGCAGTTGAGGAGACTTTGGCTGAGCCGCCTTGTTCTATGGTAACTAAATCGAGTAAGAGGAATTTTGACTGTGTATTCACATGATTGTCTAAGAGAAGACTGATATTCAGGCCGCTGAACAGAACTAGAGGGACTTGACCTTTCTCTTAGTCCTTCTTCTCGCGCTCAGTATGCTTGACTTCCTCAGCAATCTTTGCCTTGTCCACCAAGACCTCAAACACTCGCTCCCTCTAAGGAGCGATCAGAACCTTCAAATCATATCGTAGTCCTTCCTTGAACCGAACACTGTTCTCATAATCAATTGAAACCAAACCTTGAGCATATCTGCTCAACCTCAAAAATTCAGCCCTATACTCAACCATGGTCCTATCACCCTGAGTTAGGCTCATAAACTCGTATCTACGAGCCTCCACATAACTCGCCTCCATATATTTACTTTGGAAGGCGCTCCTGAAGAAACCCCAAGTGATACGTTCGGGCTACGTGCCCTCCTCCATGGTTAGCCATCACTGGTAAACCTCATTTCAAAGTAGAGACACTGCACCCCTCAATTTTTGTTCAGAAGTGCAGTCAATATCGTTCAAAATACGCTTGGTGGCTACTAACCAGTACTCGACCACTATCAAGGTGACTCTTGTGACGCCCCTGAACACCTTAGCACCATTCGACCTGAGTCGTTCAGTTACCAACCCTCAGCCCCCAAATCCAGAATGGTTCCCAGTGACCCTCTCTAACACACGAAGCATGACTTAAGATAGTGCGTCGTCCCCACCCATTGGAGTTTGAGACTTGGTCTCAGTAGTAGGAGTACCAACTGTCTCACTAGTGTCTAGATTGGGCATACTACCCATAGAGGATGATTTAGCTTGAGCTCTTCCTCGGCACCCATGTGTACCCCATCCACGACTATCGCGCGAACTCATTATATCTACTGATCTACAAATTTTAGAAGTTTACGAATCAGTTGGAAGTTCTTAGCAGATACCTTATGTCACAATTCATATCAGAATAATTTCAAGTGTTGCTATAGTCTTTAACTAAAGCAAGTAATTCTAATCACTATAGTGTTTTTCTAGCTAAACAGTATAACTAAAGTAAAAGTACTTATAGGTTCAGCGCCAAAGTTTCAAAGTTAATCAGAAAAATATTTTATTCAAAAACATTTTTCATAAAAATCGGAGCCCAAAAATCATAGCCCAAGTTTTGAAACCTGACTATGATACCACTAAACGTAACACCCCAAACCAAGTCTAGACGTTATAACCTAGTTTGGAGAGTTACAACAACAAATTTTGAAAAGTCCAATTTAAATTACTTAAAATTCAAATGGTCCAAAAACATTTAAACAGATATAACAAACCATAAAAATTTAATCTTTAAAAACAACAATCCGAAAGGGTTGCAATAGTATAAATTTAGATAAAACAATAAAATAACAAAAGTAGAGAATGACCGAGCTCCTGATATGTCGACCTACTTATGACTGAGGGTTACCTGAAATTCAAACAAACAGAAAAAATGAGTTGTGAGCTCAATGTGTAACATATGTAATCAATGAAGCAAAATGATAACAAATATGTTGCTGGGATCTCATTCCTCAGACCATTCTCAGAAGAAGAAATAGAAACAAAAATATAGTATGTCAGATATATATTCAGAGTCCTACCCTATCCGCTACACACCATCTCCGCAAATCCCTACACACCATATGGGGTATCAAGTACCCATCCATCCCTGCACACCACATAGTGACTGTGTGTCACATTTCAGAATAATTCCAAATCAAAGTGCGTTAAGTCACCAGAATCAGATATATATGTGGCTTATCCACCAGAATCAACAAATAATTAAACTGCTCACACTTCTTCCTTTAACACAAATCCCACCCCAATGCAAATGCAAAACTAACATATATTAGGGTCATATATACAGTGATACAGATTCAAATCATATCTAGCTAATACATGTCATACTTTACTCAACATACGTCACGTCAGATATATGTACAGGTAACAAATTAGACAATAATAAAACATCAGATATCAAGTTTTGTAGCTTAAGTCAAATCATACGGACCCTACGGACAGCCTATGTTCGATCCGAACGATGTTTACGGCCTTAGGGAAAATTTTAGAATTTTGGCTCATATTAGTGCCTCACACGGATTGTCACACGGCCTAACACATAGTCGTGTGACTCAAGTTAGAGAGTTACATAGTCTGACACATGGCCTGACACACGCCCGTGTGACTCAAGTCAAAGAGTTACACAGTCTAACACACGGCCTGACACACGCTCGTGTGACTCAAGTCAAAGAGTTATACGGTCTAGCACATGGCCTGACACATACTCGTCTGACTCAAGTCAGAGAGTTACACGGTTTGGCATAGGGCCTAACACACGGCTGTGTTGCGTCGGCAACCCCAATTTTAGCTTTCACCGTTTGCTGATTTCTTGGGTTCTTGTTACAAACATGATACGGTTTTGACGTAAAAGTAAGAGAGATGATTCTTGAACCTAAAAATGACATTACATTGAACAATCAGACGAATTAATAGCACCAATTCACTAAACTAACAATCAAAACCGAAACTAAGTTGAAAAAATTTGACTCAAAATCTTGAAACAGAAAGTAACGCTTACCCTCGCACAAAAACAACAACACGAAACTTAAAACATTAGAGGATCTTGATACGCAACCTCTTTGCCTATAAACAAAATCAATTGAATACTTAACAGAGAGTTCAGAACAAAACGACAGTAATGTTAACCTTGACAAGGAACAGACAAATCAAGCAGTAATAGAAGAAAACAACGATGAAACTTATGCTATAGCTTTTGAATCAAACAAGAACAACCCAATTATTCGACAATTCCAGCAACAAAATTAATAAAATAAAGTAAAAGAAAAAAACAAAAGAAGGAGAAAGAAGAATGATAGTAACGAAAAAGAAAGGAAAGAAAAAAAATGAAAACATGAAAGAAAAGAGAGATTTTGGGAAAAAGAAAAATCAATTAATAAAACAAAAAAATTGATTTCACAAGTAGCATAAAAATACTTCCTTATCGCTTACACAGAGACTCGAACATAAGACCAAAGGATAAGTTGAAGCCTTACCACTGAACCACTAGGCTCATCGTTGATCCAAATTGACGCAGGATTAAAATTAAGTTGAAAGTTCAAAAATATTGGTTAATTTAAAACAAATAGTAAATGTAACACCCCAAACTCGGCCTAAACATTAGGGCCGAATCTGGTGATGTCACATTGTAACACCTCTTACTCGTATTCAACGTTGGAATAGGGTACGAGGCATTACCAGAATAAATACACTTATAGACATATTAAACCGAGTTATAAAATTTCATCTCAATTAAAAACTTTTAAATTATTATCTTCGAGTTGCTAATTAGGGTATACGAGGCCCAATACATACCCATTCATATGCTCAATATATTCGTTAAATCAATCCAATATTGAAGAATCCACTTTATGTTAGAATCAATATTAATAACAATCATAAATCTTTTCATGTTAATCTCATATATCACTTACCGAACTTCAAATGTTAATTTCCAAATATGTAATTCACTAACACATTCTGGTATACACAATGTTTAATTGATGAAATCATTTAATTGAGCTAAATTTCATGTTCATTCCAAATTTTCTTCTAAATCCATAAATGCTTCCACTTACCATTTACCTAATCAATTTCTCGAACCAAGCTATCACACGACAATAATACATCACCTGTGCTTCATGAATTCAATATTCGATTCTTATCACCATCAAATCCATGTCATTCGAATACTTAAAGTTTATTCAAGCATATATTATTATGTTTCATATACCAAGCATATGTCAAAATTACGAATACGCAATCAATTCATTTGTCATTTATTTGACTAGCAAATTAACCTCAAAATTTATAACATTCCATTACTTAAGATATGCCATAAAACACTCCTTTAACATAAACTAGCACCATGGCCGAATTTTCATTATGCTATTTATTACTTTTTTTTTCCGAATCACATAGCAAAATATTACAAATATGCATATATTTGAATACTATAATTATGCATCAACTTACCAACATGAGTTAATTCATGAGTCACTCATGACATCACTTCATGCCAAATATACCACACACATATGCTATGAAACTTTATTTTCTCTCATGAGCTTACCATGACAAGTAATGCACCACTATAAACATCACTCCTATTTCAACGCTTATCGATTATAATCAGGCATATAACCAATTTTACACAATTCATTCGTATACTTTATTGTCCTCCTCCTCCTCTCCATGCCACATCCTTTATGTATATAGCATGCTCAAATAGCATTATACATAATTTCACTATTCACTTATATTTAAATTCAAGCTGTCTATTTGAGTCAGAGTCACTAAATCATTTTCATCTGGAGCTACAGAGCTCAAAATTAATATCTGATAATTTTCCCTGAAACTAGACTCACGTTTCTTCTTACCATAAAATTTCCAGAATTTTTGACTTGGCCAATTAGTATAGTTTATTCCTTAAAGTCATCCCTGTTTCACTGCTCAACATCTCTGACCTCTCTTCACTAAAAATGAATTATCTCATTGTACAGAATTCGGATGATATTTTCGTTTGTTTCCTTTGAAAATAGAATTATAACTCATAATTATTTTTGTAAAATTTTTAATTATTTTCCAAAGTCAGAACAGGGGATTCCGAAATCAATTCGACCCTGCCTCACTAAAATTAAAATATCTCAAAATATATAACTCTTTTGCTTGCTCTGTTTCTTTTATGTAAAAATAGACTCATTAAACTTTCATTTCATATCTTATTCACTCTCTAATTCAATTTTCACCATTTTTGGTGATTTTTCAAATTCACACAACTATTGCTGTCTAAACTGTTTTGTTGTAAAATGTATTCTTTCATAATTTCACTTTGTCACTATCTCAATTCCATTGAATTTTTCACATCTCATTCCAATAGTTCATTTCAATTCATATACAATTCATTCAATTTATCACTATATTCAATGCAATTCAATTTCTCATTTCCAATTTCAAGTCAATCTTCAATTCAATTCGACATATATATTCATCACTCAATTACACTTAGTTAATTTCCCGATGAACACTTCGGAATAATAACAGATACACGGTGGAATCAACACATAGCAACCACCTTATAATAAATGATACCCGGTTCACATAGTAGCCTACACATAGTACTACACATGTGACCATTTTCATCCGATACACGTAGTAGCCTGCACATAGTACTACACACGTGATCGAAGCTATTCGGTACGCATAGTAGCCTGCACATAGTACTAGACATGCGACCTATCATTCCAGTACATGTATTAGCCTGCACATAGTACTACACACGTGACCTAGCAACTTCACTCGTATCTCTTTCATTCTGAAGGTTCAACCGTGAATTTTCACTTTTTCTCACTTTTTTTACCAATCAATGTAAATTTCTCGTCTTTCTCGATTTATAATAACATATTTAGCTTATATAGCATTCACATTATTCAATCCAGTCCAAAAATCAGATTTTGGCAAAATTACATTTTTTCCCCTAAAGTTTCACAAAATTATGATTTTGCCCCTAGGCTCAGAAATTAAACTTTATTCCTTTTTCTTATGTTTTATAACATGATGAAAATTTTTCCCTTCTATAGCAACATCAAATTCTTGCTCTAACATGCACTTATGAACAATAATAAATTTTACCGATTATGCCGTTTCACTTGTTTTCACTAAAAATCGCTTAGTAAAAATTGTTTAACACAATTTCAAGCTTCATATTATACCATGAAACATCAAAATAAACACATTTCACATATGGGTATTTTTCCAAATATAAACCCTAGGTTAAATTATTGCTAGAATAAGCTATAAATTAAGCTACTAGGACTTTAAAAACGTAAAGAACATTAAAAACGAGGCTTGGAATCACTTACTATGGAGCTTGGATGCTTAAAAACCCTAACCATGGCTTCCCCCTTGCTATTTTCGTTCATCATGGAGAAAATGGACAAATTTTTGGCTATTTTGGCCTTTTTAATTCTTTTAATTACTAAATGACCAAAATGCCCCCAACTTAAAAATATCCTATTTCACTTATCTGTTGTCCATTTTTGTCCAAAAAGTTAACCAATGGTATAGTTACCATTTAAGGATCTCCAATTTAAAATTTCATAACAATTGGACACTTCTAACATGTAGAACTCAACTTTTGCACTTTTTAAAATTTAGTCCTTTTGGCTAAATTGAGTGCCCAAACGTCAAAAATTTTGAACGAAATTTTTACAAATCATTCCTTGAAATTGTAGAGCATAAAAATATAATAAAAAATAAATTTTTCCTCGTCGAATTTGTGGTCCCGAAACCACTGTTCTGACTAGGCCTAAAATCGGGTTGTTATAGTAAAATTTTTCCGAAAGTGGAACTTGAACCCCAGATCTCAAACACACAATTAAGGCTATAAGCCACTGAAGCAGATACTTAATTATTGACAAAATTTAACAAGAAAAAGTTTAAATTTTTGGGACGTTACAAATATTTTTCCATATTATTCTCCAACTCATCGCAAAAAGACTTAGGAAGTAAAAAATGTGTCATTGAGTAAGTAGGGATAGCTTGCAAAACTAATTTTATGAAAACTTCCTTGTCTCATTGGGATAGAAATCTAATACTACAATTTTTTATCCTCTATTTAAATCAGTTTTTTAGAAACTGGAAATAGGCCTTTTTACATCTTCCTACCATATTGGGCAACCCTATATATCTTTTAAGGTTATTAGAAAATCTCATACCTAGAATCCCTAACACAACTCGTTTATCCCCCTTAGTTGTATTTGAGCTGTAAAAGATGGTAGATTTATCAAATTTTACACTTTATCCTAAACATCTTTCATACTCCCTTAGCACCCCTTTTAACATATGCGCTCCCCTAACAGTAGCTTCTCCAAAAAGAATAAAATCATCTGCAAATAACAAGTGTGGAATTTGAGGTCCACTTCTACCAGCCTTAGCTTCTCTTAGCAACCCATCTCCTATTGCTAACCTCATAAGAGCTAATAGACCCTCACTACAAATCAAAAAGAGAAAATGGCTAAAATGATCACCCTGCTGAAGCCCTCTACTAGGTCTAAATCTCTCACCATTTTTTCTGTTCACAATGACCGAGTATAAGACTGAAGATATACACCTCATAATAGTTTCTATCCATCTCACATCGAAACCCATGCGTGTCATCATCTACCTTAAGAATTGACATTCGACTATGTCATAAGTTTTGCTCATATCTAATTTCAAAGCCATAATACCTTTTTTCCCCACTCTCTTTTGTTGAAGAGTATGCAAGATCTCATAGGCTAAAAGCACATAATCATATATTAACCTCCCAAGAACAATAGCACTTTGAGCACTACCAACACATAACTCCAACACATCTTTGAACCGATTAACAATCATCTTAGCTATCAACTTATATAGAACATTGCATAAGCTAATAGGACTATAATTAGCCAAATTTGTTGCACAAGGACTTTTAGTAACCAACACTATATTAGTAACATTCAATGATTCAAAATCCATACCTTCATTTAAGATTTTCAAATAAAAGCTTGAGACGTCACTCCCTATAATATGATAGAACCTTTGGAAGAATAAAACCAAAAAATCATCTTCTCCTGATGCCTTAGTTGATCTCATTTCTTTTAAAGCCGTAAGAACCTCATCCTTCGTATAACTTGACATATTCTTTGGTTCACTTCATTTGAGATTTATTGTTCAACCCCTAAAAGAATATAAGTTGAATTTCCAACACCACCCAAGGAGAAAATATTTTGGAAATACCTTCGATCTATTTCATCCATTTTTCCCTCATCTTTCATTTCCCTCTGGAAACACGAAAATATACACACTTTTTCATGCCCTTTTTAACTCAAATTCATACAATTTCGGTAAAATTCTTGTCAAAAAATATATAATTATTATAAAATAATTAAATTGTACTTAAATTATTAAAATGTTTAATTTTAATTAATTTTATAATAAATTTTGTTTAATTTTGATCATTTTCAACAGATTCGCACAAAGGGGAAAATTGGCTCAGCAGACACTACTAGAAGTGTAAAACTGAGAAGCGATTTTGAAGCATCAAGGTAAATTAATTTTTCAGCATAAGACTATCCAAGTTATGAATATTAATTCATAATATAATTAATTTTAATTTTAATCCAATTTACTTTGGGTTAAATAAATTATTATTAATTAATTATGAAAAAAAGGCTCAGTTGAGCTGAACCGAGAAAACTGATCAAACCAAGCACTGGGCTACCCAAAACCGTCCCAAATGCTATCCCAATCAGCTTCTTTGGCTGATTATTTGGCTTGAAAAATGACCCTTGAAGACTCCTTCAATTTACATTCAAACCCCTTCCACTATTTATGCCTTCCTAGATTTGCTCCTACCTTAAAATAGCAAGTTTGAAACCTTCAAACTTGCCACATGTGTGGCCGGCCATGGGGGGACTCTATGGCCGTTGATTTTTGCTATTTTTATAAGCCTACTCAACCTATAAAAACCTCCTTGGCTGCTTACTTCAAACACATCTCAAACCCTCTCATCCTTTCACTTCTTTCTCACATTCTCTCTTCAATCCCCTTCCATTGTTCTTTATTTTCTTCCCCGTTCCTTTGCCAATTTCACCTCTTGAAAAAGAGTCCTTCAACCACCATTTGAAGCAGCATTCAAGTGTTCATGGAAGCATCGAATTAATAAGAACAAGAGGAGAAAGAGGAGCATAGCAAACTAATCAAGCCTCAAAGAAACACCAGATTTGATTCTTGTTTCTTATCCTTTTAATTTTATTATTATTGTAATTAACATGTCAATGAATAATTGTGATGTTGAAATGTTTAAATTAATTAATATGGCTTAAATTTAATTCGTGTTAGGTTGATTGCATTTTGTCCACTTAATTTATTAAAATTGTGTTTGTGTTATTATAAGCCTTGGTAAGATGTTTGATTAAGACAACCATGACTAAGTTATTCTTTCATTACACTTGTAAGGTAACTAATGAATTAATTATTTAAACGGATTGAAATTGTAATTAATTGACACAATACTTAATCAGTGCATGTTTAATCATCTAAGGTAGCCGAGGGTTAAATTAGCAACGGTATCTAACGATACATTAGCCTTGCATAACTTGCAAGATTATTGTGATTAAACTATTTCAAGGTAGGAATACGTTGTTACCTCACGCAATCTTTTATGTGCTTATAAGATTGAATTAATTGTTGGAATTGGCATAGAGATATGTAAAAGATATTATTTTTAATTTCATAAGTATGTATATGCATTAACGCATTTGCTTATTAAAATTTGTTTAGTTGGTTGAATTGACATAGAGATATAGTCAAGAGATAAATGGATTTTGGTAGGTGAGTATGTTCATAAGTTAGCAAATTGCCAAGTTTCCATGAATTTATTCATAACTACATGAACATGAGTTTAGTAATTTTAAGCTAATAAATGTAATTAATCTAACAAGATTATGTCATCTTGATTAAAATCATCTTTTGAAATTGTGCATTGGAACTTTTATTTTTATTTTATTTTACTTGGTTAAATTTTAGTTTTTAATCACTTCCTCAAAATCAAAATATTTTTCGTCACCAAAGTGTTTTTAATTGCATTCATAAATAATTCTTTTCACAGTCCTTATGGGTACGATATCTCGACATTTTCATCATTCCACCCTCCCATCCTCATCTTTCAAACTTCGAATAGAGTTTATACGTACGATATCTCGACATGAAGCATAATTGAGAAAGAAAGCTGTATTTTTGTCCCCCACTTTTAACCAACTTGCCCTAGCTCTTTGTTCCCAATACATTTCGTCCTTATCAATCTCTAAGTTTAATTGGACCTTCGTATCGATAATTTGAGCAAGATTCTCATCATCTAACTCTTCTTGTGCCAACTCTTCTAATTTTTTCGTTAACTTCTTTTTGAGACCATTTCTTTTAGATTTTATTGAACCTGCCCATTTGACCAGCCCATTTTTCAATCTATCAAGCTTACTAAATAACTCACCCGATGTAGACTCCCATAAAAATTTCACTTCTTCTTTAAAAGAGTCCTCCATAACCCACCAAGCCTCAAATCGAAACTTGCTCCTTACCAGTCTATTCGTTTCTTGTTCTGTACAAATAATGAAAGGGCAATGGTCAGAGAAAGAATGCATGAAGTGCTAAATCATTGCGTTAGGAAACATTTCCATCCGTTTAGAATTAGCCACACCCTTATCCAGTCGCTCTCTAATATTAGTATTAGGCAAATCCCCTTTTCCTATGTGAACCAAACCCTAGAATATCCAACATCCATCAACTCACAATCCTCCAATTCCCTACTAAAAGCTTCCATTCTCCTTTCATCTCTTGACACACCTCTTACTTTTTCAAAAGTGTACATAATCTCGTTAAAGTCCCTTAAAACCAACCAGGGAAGTTCCTGAGTGTGCCCTAGACTATGCAACAAACTCCATGACTCATCTTTATTCCGTGCGTATGGTGACCCATAAAATCCCGTTAACCTCCACCTCAAGGTCTCATCACATTCCTCCACTTCAACATTAATGTGATTACTAGAATAACTTGTAAGACTGATAAAAACATTCTCCCTCTATGATAGACAAAGCCCTCCTCTTGAACCTACCGCTGACACATCAATACCATTCAAGAAACCACAACTCCCCCGAACATTCTCCATTTGTGTATTACTTAGTTTAGCCTCCATGAAGAAGACTACTTGGGGATTATACACCTTCAACACATGCCGAAGTCTTCTAACGACTCATGGACTCTCTAAACCATGAACATTCCAACTTATAGTTTTCATTGCGATTGGTTGGCTTGCCCCTTGGCACTCGCCAATAAAAGGTAGTTTCGTCCCGTCACTCTCCATTCTCTAACCACTAATAACCCAAAATTCATCTCATCATTACAAACATCACTATCTCTTCTGACCCTCTTATTCCCTTACCCCTTTAAATAGCATATTCTTCTAAATCATGGTCCATGTCTGTTTAACCTTGAGATTTTGTGGACTTTCCGATAGAAAATGCTCCAAAACATAGATCGCCTTTCAAATTCAGACCCAACATAAGGTCAATACAAGTAATAGAAATTCCTTCATCCCTTTCACCCTATTTCCGTCGTCCAGAATTATACCTCTCAAAATAATCTCTCCTTTTCTCCTTTGTTCCTTCCTCTCTAAGCCATATGCTATTCATGGCCAAAACTTTTCTAGATTAGGCTTTTAATGATAGCTCCCAACCCATCTCTGCTACCTCGATCCCTAGTGACATTCTAGCTTGATAAAAAGAATCACTATGCCCTAAACGATCGCAAAAGAAGCAGAATAGCGTCAATCTTTCATATTTAAAAGGCTTAAGGGTGTAAAAAGTCCTCAAACTTTCAAAAAAAAGAAGCAATTAAGGCCCTCCTTTTTTTGCACTTAATTGAGCACTCGAACTTTCAAAATGCATCAAAAAGGCCTTCAAGCTTCTCCAAAAAAAGCAATTAAGCCCCTGCTTTTTTTTCCCACTCAATTGGGTACTTAAACTTTCAAAATGCATAAAAAAGACCCTCAAATTGTTTCAAAAAAGCAATTAAGCCCCTGCTCTTATTAAAAATTAGAAAATAATAAATAATAAATTTTAGAAAAATTATTAAATTTTAATAAAATATAAAAATAAATTTTATTAAAATTATAATTTTTTATAAAATCGTAAAAAATAAAAATTGTAAAATTTTATAAAAATCATAAAAATTAATAACCCTTAGTTTTTTCAATTAAATTCATCACATATCGCAAAATAGCGTGACATGTGGCGAAAAATGATAAAGAAAATAAAAGTCAATAAAAGTTATAGAAAAATTATAAACTACTTCTTTTGGTACGATAATTTTATAATTTTTTACTTAAATTTATATTTCTTTACATTTTGTATAATTTTCTTATGACTTTATAAAATTTTATAATTTTTTATATTTCTATATATTTTATAAATTTTACGACATTTATAAATTTTACAATATTTATATATTTTTAATTTTAATAAATTTTTAATATTTGAATTTTTTATTAAAATTTAATAATATTTATAGCTTTTATTGATTTTAATTTTTATAATTTTATAATTTTAATAAAATTAGGGATTAATTGTTTTTTGAAAAAGTTTGAGGGTCTTTTTGATTCTTTTTGAAAGTTCAAGTACCCAATTGAGTTCCAAATAAAAGTAGGGGCTTAATTGCTTTTGTTTTTTTTCAAAGGTTTGAGGACTTTTTTGATACATTTTGAAAGCTCAAGTACACAAATGAGTGCAAAACAGAAGAAGAAAAAAGCAGGGGCTTAATTACTTTTTTTTTTTGAAAAAGTTTAAGGGTTTTTTGCACCCTTAAGCTTATTTAAAATTAACATAACCACAATTTTCTAGGGAGAAATAACCCACTTTTTCCTTTTTAATGGTCAGCGAACATCCAAACAAACTCTAACACATAAGCAATTCTGAAATCCCCTTCCCAAACTTGCTCAATCATACTTCACAAAATTTCCGAGGAAGTCGCCTAGTTGCCTTGCCAAAGATTCATTAAGAAAACTTAGAGGTACATCATAAACTTATGTCTTGAAATTAGTAAAATCAACGAAACCTTCAATGGATCTTCCCCTTTTTCTAGACAATGAATCATCAATAGATGATTATTAAAAGTTTGGGGAGTCCCATTAATAACAATCTCCATATCCATTTTATAAAAAAAATTAAACCAAAACCTTTTCTCTTAGATCTGAGATCTGGACCCCTCTAACCAGATGCCAAAGATTTGTTATTGTACTCTTCATTGTTGGAAGGTGAATGACACTAGCCGCTAAAAAACACTTCACCAAACAGAACTCAGTATCCTCAATCACAAAATCAACTCATCTTTGTGCGTGTAGAATCTCTTCCTCCTTATCATCTAATGACAAATCAGCCAAATCCTTCTCCATTCTCAATAAACAAAACACGCTATCAACGATTGAATCAAACAACACTACTCCAAAAGTCGTCGATCCCAAGAAAAAATAAACACAAAACCTAGAAACAATAGAACATGCTAGAAATAGCAGACCAAAGGCATGCTAGACTAAACTAAAATTTTTTATTATAATAGTTAGATTAGTAGACTATTAAATGCCAATTGATGACACGTGTCACTCTTAACCATTAAAACTTTTTTTTATTCTTTTCTATTGTCATAGATAGATAAAAAGAGAAATAAATTGTAATTCAAATTAAATATTCATACAATATAAACTTTTTATTTCACTATAGTTGTAAAAATATTCTATTTCTTTATTTTCTCCTCTTTATGCATAAATGCAATTATATAAAAATAATTTATATTATATTTCAAATTCCATTTTGAATTAAATATTATAAAAATATAAAATATTTTTATCTTTTATCTCGTTTATTTTCCTTTCCTCTTCTTTATTAATAAATACAATTTTAAAAATGGTTAATATTTTTAATTTTCTATTTTATATAAAGAAATTAATACTAAAAAATGAATTGTTGTAGCTACTCTCTTTTGGTTAATTAATTAACATTTAAGACTATATACTCCTTGGGATGAAACAAGTGATGATGACATGTTTGGCAATTTCAAGTTCCATAATTGGTACATCTCATCTCAAATCTTTTATAATTTGTTGCTGTCAATTGGATCTGGAAAAGTCAAACATAACCAACTCGCTTGTTGCTGCTAAAGAATAACTCACCATATGCATATTACATGTACTAATTAAACAAAGAAAAAAATGTCCTACTAAAATAAAATCTGGCGAAACTAATTAAAAAAACTTTTGGTGGAAAACAACGTTGTCAGGCTATGCAAAGGGAAGGAACAGCCGTGGAGCCCGAAGTGAGTAATGAGATGGGCAGTTTGGAAACTCTGAAAAGGAAATAGGCATTGCCAAATTGGACAAGTGGTCACATGCACTGTAATCACCTTATTAATTGATGATAATATTTCATTCCATTGCAAACCCAAGATGCATGTCTCTTGCCTTCTTTTTTGTGCCATCGATTAAGACCCGACCAATTCCTGTTCTCATTATTTTGGATTGCCCTTTTTCTAACACTCTGTCCCCCAGCTTGTCGCCTGAATTTTTCATGTTTGATCTTTAATCTCACTTGGCTGTCATGGGGCAATGGAGGAGATGATGTGTTTCGGAACTGGAGTCCGTGTTGGGGGATGTCGAACGGTGTTAGCTCTCAACCACCGTGAAAGCTGCTGGGGCTCTCCATTGAGGTATTCGTAAGCACAAGTGGTGCTTAAGTAGAGGTTGACGTTAGTAGACCTGGTATAGAACAGTGGGGTGCACTACAACAATTAGCATTTAAAGTGATCACTAAAACTATAAAAAGTCATCAGATTTAAAGTCGTTAAAAATACTTCCGTCACTATTGTATTTGTGGTAATTGTTGTAAAGTCGTCACAATTATGTAATTTTTTTGTGCCTAAATTTTTGTCACTAAAATTGTAAGCAATTGTGGCACAAAAATGGTCACAACTTGTTGACACTAAAACTATCGTCACTTATGTTATTTCAAATGTTTTTCCACTTGTGTGTATTGAAATAGTGTCTCATGAATTGTGTAATAACCAAAATTTATCCAAAATTAAAATAATATTTTATGATAAGTCTGATCCCGGAATAGGTTTTAAAGTTCATAGATATATTGATTGATAGTACTTGATCAAATTTGGGTAAAGAAAGGTGGGCATAGCGATAAATAGTCCATTAATTTCTAAATTATAATATTAAACATATGTTGCTATATTTTTATTAATTAAAAGTTTAAAAAAAAAGCATAAAAGTTTAAAGAAACTAAAATAAAATAAAATGAGAAAACTAAAAAAAGACCCCTAAAATTTTGCAAATAGTACAATTTGGTCCTTAGGACCCTACACTTGATAGTCAAGTCAGAGTCACCCAAACACTACTGGTAAGGGTCATGCTGGAAAAATCCAATTTAGAAAAGGTTTTTCAATCACAATGGAAGTTTAAAAAAATTTGAAAACAGAGCCGATTTGTGATATTTTTAGCAATAAACTTTCCTGAAAAGTACTTGTGCTTTGTTTGAGACGGATATGTATTGTTCTTAGCTTTCAATCGAATGATCTTCTCCGCTATCCTCGTACCATTAATTGTATCGAGTGTGGGCTCAAGCAACACAAACCAAACACAAAACAACAAACGATTTAATTACTTTCAGTAAGAAAGTAATTCTCACAATGGAAACCGATAGAAATTATTATTTCTAGAAAATAAATTTATTCTAAGAAAATAAAGTTTCACTACTTTCTGGCAGAATAACAATATATGAAATTTGTGTGTAAAAACTTATGTTAATAGCTTCATTAGTGCCATCTATTTATAAGGAGAGATAGGAGAATCCTGACTGAATGAAGGTAACACAATAATATTTATTTAAAAGAAAACACTCTCCCAGTCTAGGGTTAGGCGACACAACCTAGTAAAATATCACTAGGGTTTCCTCCCTTTCATATTCATGAGGGGTAGTATTGGGCCTCTCATGTATTGAGTTCAATTATGCGTGCTTCTTGAACTTTTGACCTAGCAGTTTATAATTTAATCCAACCTAATATTTGTTTTCTATTCCCAAAATAAATATTAATTAATTAATTAATTAATTAAATTAACTAAATTAAATTCTCAATTAAAGAATTTTATCAACCTAATTCTAATTTCATTAAAGTTATGTCAACTTTATTGTAAAAGAATTTATAAGGAAATATATTTAATTACAATATTCAATGGATTCATGATGACTAATTAATTTAATTCCATATTTTGAACTTCAATTACCTAATATAATTAAATGATAATTTGAAAATCTTAAATTAATTCCCAAGTCATTTCTATACTTATTGAGAAAATGCATTCATTTGGAAATGTGACCCATTATTCTAACATCATCATTTTCATTCATTTCTATTCAACTGTTTCTACATGCAATTCATTTTGGTTTTAATGAGCTAGCGGAGAGATCGATTGGACAAAAATAATTAGGGCTCAGATAATTTATAATTAATTTCCAAATTTTTCCTTATTAATTATAAACTTATTTAGTTACAAAGTCATTCCACTATAGTATTGTAAATGAGCTCTCCTTGATTACACCATTATGAAAACTACTTAATTAGTGTTCATCCAATGTCATAAGTGTGTTATACTTATAGGATATCCTTAATCTTTTTGGGATAAATCCGTTTTCCCAATATGATCCTATTTTATCTCATGGTAATCATTACATCTTTTTTTTTATGAAAAGTCAATTACTATCAAATAGTAATTAAGTTATTTATCACAAAGACAAACGACCCGTAGTCACGTTTGTTTTTCATCTATCACGTAATGCCGATGAGAAGATATTATTTACCCTTTAGTGTAACACCCATATCCCGTCTCCATTGTCGAATTAAGGATTGGAGTGTTACAGAACCAAACAGAACAATTTATCTTAAGTCAAAACAAAAATTCAATTAATTTATAAACATATATCAATTCACAGAATAAATATTCACTTGGGACATAATCCAGGTTTATGGGGCCTAAAATTAGTTTGAAAGCAATCAGGGATCAAAATGAATCAAAACATAAATTTTAGGAAAAACTTGAAAATTTGGAAAACAAGGGTCACACGGTCGTGTGACACAGCTCAGACCGTGTGAGCATTCAAAGTAGGGACACATGGCCATGTCTTAGCCTGTGTCATATACTGTGTAAATCATTGACGTGAGACACACAACCATGTATCAGCTCGTGTCTCAAACCATGTCAAACCTGCACTAAAACTAACAAAGTGCATACGACCGTGTGGGGTGACCATGTGTGACACACGGTTGTGTGACAACCCATGTGGGGTGACCTTGTGTGACACATGGCTGTGTGACAGCCCCTGTGCTTTCAAATTAAACCCCTTAAACAAGCTAGAACTTACACATCAATACACACTATTTTCACAAACATTCATAAGACCAAAACTCATTCTAAACTTAGTCATAATATACCAAATCAATCATCCTATATGTTCTAACCAATGTACCAACAATAGGTACCACAATTACAATCAATTTTGAACCTATTCAACAATATAATTTCCATCATTTAGCATACTGTATACATACCAAAAGGCCATATCACAAACATATCAAACAATCTTCTTCCTTCTACCTACATGGGAGTATGCATAGCTACAATCATCTCATATGAATACACATCATTTATAAACCTTCATCGAAAAGACATAAACCAAAATGAACTTGGCATCATTCAAAAACAAACCAATCACCAAAACAACACTTAAAACCTTATTACATTCAAATCATACCAAAATAACACACAATCCTATACATGCCACTTATAAAAAATTTAATATATTCAAAAGCTACCAAAGTGGATCGATGGATAGTTTGATCATGCTCCGACAAAGATTCCAACCGTTCGAGCTTTTCGATGATCTACAAAACAAAGAAAACAACTATATAAGCAACTAATGCTTAGTAAGCTCATATAAAAGAACCTAAACTTACCAATTGCATCGAATTAAACCACCATAAGAAAACTCATTTAATCATAGGCCAAATTTCCTTTTCCTATACATCATACTTCACAAGGTTAATAGGTGAAGCAATACACATATAAATCTAGCCTAAACAAGGCATGTAATATATCAAACATTTTAATTTCACCATTCATTTATTATATGACTACCATGTATCTTCGTCTTCTTTTAACTAAGCTTATCCTAAATTTCATATTCTTACGTTAAATCATAGATAATTTTATATAGTCATATATTTCGTAAAGCTTTAATTACACGCTCATACCATGAAAATAATTTCACTATATAAATCATTCGTCCATATAACTCAAATGTTACCTCTTCAATTCAAATACATAAAACAATCTTCATTTCAAGGACTTTATCATGCCATAAATCACATATTCTCAAAGTAACAATCCATACATGTAACAAATAATCTCATTATAATATCTTTCACTTACCATTTCTATGATTATGCCATAATATATAAGCACATAAATAATTTGCAATTCAACTCTTTCCATATCCCGATGAACTAGAAATTTTAACTTGAGTACTTGAGTAACCACACCAATTCCATGTAACAACCCATATCATTTAGTCTAAATCATTAGTACTCGGTTCATATACTCAATCATCACTCCATTTTTAGGGGCATCATAGATGCAGAACAGGGGCAATTACGTGCAGTCAGGTGCACATACGTGCAGCCAGGGGCACCGAAGTGTGAACAAGGGCACAATCGTGCAAACAGGGATACCAAAGTGTATATAAGGGCACTGAAGTGCGAATAGGAGCACAGTAGTGCAAATAGAGACACCGAAGTGTATACAGGGGCACCGAAGTGAGAACATGGGCATAGTTGTGCAAATAGGGGCACTTCTTCATTTCTGTATACAATAAAACTTGTTATATTCACAAATAATTTATATCACATCCAAGAATTACTACTAACAATCACTTCTTAATCATATACATGTATCATACTTGCTATTCTTATTTTTATATAAATAACCAAATATATCTCAAATATAGATATACAATTCCATTAACTAGAAACAAAATTACAAAAACCGAGTGAATTTGTAACACCTCTAACCTGTATCTGTCGTTGGAATAGGGTTACAGAGCATTACCGGAGTTTACGTTTCAAAACTATCAAAAATTTTAAAACATTTAATTCATACCATCAATCACAACAAAACTAATCAATAACATACGTATTGTCCCTTATAGAGCCCTCGAGGCTCTGAAAACACATTAGAAACAAGTCAGGACTAAGTTAGAAACATATAGAATTTTTTAGAAAAAGATGCAAATTTACAAACTCCAGGGGTCACACGGCCATGTGGCCAGGCTGTGTGACTTACACAGCCAAGAGACATGCCTGTGTCTTAGGCCGTATAGACATTCGAAGTAGGGACACACGACCGTATCCCAGCCCGTATGTCTCTTCCTGTGTAGACAAAAAATAGGTCATTTTCAAGCCATTTTTCTCACCGAACCTAGCATGTACCTACTAGCACTTTTTCACATATTACAAGCCTTATAAAATGCACCAAAACCATGCATAATCAAACTATTCAAATAAAGTATAACAACATACAACCAATATGTCCAATGGCATCTCCAACTCATTATCTAAACATGTACCATGACATATTCAAATTAGCCAAAATGTTCAACTAACTTTTGATTAAACTTGCAACAACAACAAACCGTTTACTTTACCTAACAAAACATACCAAATATACCATTCAACAATTTGCACCAAAGATCACATATGTCATTTATAAGAAATGTACCAAATTACCACATTCATACCAACCATAAGACATTTATAATTTGCATACTTAATCAATCATTCGAACTTAAACAATTTTAGCAGAATAAGCTATGATATTAACCAATTTAAGGCCATTTATATACATGCCAAAAAAACCAAACCTTTGTCAACATTCAAAATACCATAATCACAACCAAGTTACCATAACACAAGCCAAACCATATGGCTATTCCAACAACCAAAACACATAGGCCAAACATTAGCCAAAAATGCCTATACATGCCATTATAACCAAAATCAAAACATCCAAAAGTACTGGTAGAACGGATGGATAGTGTGATGGATCTCCGACTAGCCCCCAACCCGATGGAGCTTCCAATAATCTGAAAAGTAAGGAAAAACAACCACGTAAGCAATGAATGCTTAGTAAGCTCGTATAAACTTTAGCCATATCAATCCATTTCAAATATGAAATTTATATATATCAAGAATAATCCTATACCGATACCGCAAGATTCAAGAAGCCATATTCAACAATTCACAAAGTGAATAAATCCACAACATCACTTATACATACCATCCTTAGCATAGTAGGATTTTAAATAACTTTAAACACTTTCAAATTTTCTTATTTTAATTTGCATTTCATTACTTTCTATTGTATTTACTCTCATTAGCTCAAATAACAACATCAATTTAATTCTTTATTCCCTTTTTCATCATTCTATACTTCAGGTATGAACTTACTATTTCATTACCTTTCCACACCTGTTGCATATGCATAATACACAAGACATTAACATATCATTCAACCATAGCCACAAGCTAGTGCATTTAAACATAGGTCATTTTGGAATTAGTCACATGGTAAACCATTTCATAAGAAATTACATAATTTAAACCTTACCCCTCTTTCATGAACACAAACATATTTCCATTTGAGCACTTACCATTTCAATGCAACTTATAAGTTTAATATGGCATAATCCAACCACAACTTGGCCAAAGCCTAAGCATGTACACCAAACATGTTAACCAAATAAACATATAACATAAGCATTATAAACATGGATGAGCACAACATTTATTCATTTATCATATACATATATCATCCATTTCCACTTTCAATATAACATGTAATACCATTTCAATGAAATTCACATGTATCTATATCTTATTTCATATCAAACTCTTACCACTTCATATCCAAATAATGCCCGTTGAACCATTAGAATATCGTTGGATACCCGGGATAGCTCACACATAGTGTGCTAACTCATATAACTGTAATCCGTCAAATCCTGTACATGTATGCTCATACGAGCTGTGAATTGGTATGCTCACTATGCTCTCACGAGCTGTAAAATGGTATGCTCACACGAGCTGTAGATCGGTATGCTCTCAAGAGTTGTGGGTCGAAACATAGCTACACGATACTGCTCACCCAAGTTGTGGAGTATCCGCACCACATGCAGAACCTCAACCATCGTTAGGACGTTCAGGACCAGTACCCAAATCATGTAAACCTTAATGACATTTCATTTGTATCCTACGAATTCCTAAGGTTCAAACAGGGCTCGGTAATCGTCGTACGTCATTGGATTTACGACGTTTCGTAACACAGTAAATTGCATACTAACATATATATATTGGTTTAATCACTATATAATCACATATTAACATTCAATTTAATCAAAATTATACATCGTATAGTTCATATGAACTTACCTGGCTAAATTGCAGAAATACCAAAGTTCAAAGGAATTTTGATAATTTTTCATTTTCCTAGATTTTTCACCCAGTCTTGATCTAAATTAATAATTTCATTCAACTTATCAATTTAGGCAGTAAAAAAATGTATTTCATGCAATTTGGTTACTTTTGAAATTTTTACAAAATTACCCCTAAAGTTTTACTTTTATTCAATTTAGTCATTGAGCCCAAAACATGCAAATTAACCATTTTACCCAAAATTGAGCTTAGTCAAATGTTCATGGTATCCAAAACATCCCATTTGTGAAACAATTTCACATTAAATCCTTATACTTTTATTAATATAACAATTTAGCCCCTAATAGGTAAATTCATAAAAATCACTTAACAAGATACTTTTAATTATCAATCAGCGTTCGAAATTCATCATTTAACATAAAAAATCACAAGATTCATCAATGGAAACATTCAAAATCTTTAACAGTTTCAAAATCAAAGGTACGGGCTAGCTGAACCTAGTTGCAACAATATCAAAAACATAAAAATTATTGAAAAATGGGCTAAAACAGACTTACATGCATCGTCCAAAGGTAGGTCGAAGCTTGAAGCTTCTCCATTTCTTTCTTTCCATGGTCATTCGGTGTTAAAGAAGATGATGGCTTATGTTTTAATTTTATTAACCTTTTTTTATTCATTATTTTATCTTTATCATATAATAATATAAAACATTATAATAAAAAGAAATTTAAGCAATCAATCGTCCCATTATCTTTAGTAATTAACGTCCTAATTTCAAAATTTTGAAAAGATTTTAAAATACGATCCTCTTTAAAAACCTGAAAAAATCAACTTTGATGTTAAGACCTCCTTGTCCCGAAGTAATAAGATGTCACATCCAGTAGGTTAGGATATGACATTTTAACCCTCGAAACTAAGCTTGTCTCATGTATTAAATTTTAAAAAGCATATTCGGTTATTTGGATCAAAACAATCGAAACCCAGTAAGTTAGGGCACAATTTTCTCAAAGCTCAAAAGTACCGAATATTGCCTTATTTTTAAAAGTTTTCTTTTTTAAAATTGGGGAAAATTGACGCAATATTAAAACGATTCTTAAAAACTTTGATTAAAAAACGACAATATGGAAATACAAATGAACAATTTATAAAACACATAATGGCAATTATTTAAATACTAGCATCAATAATCAAATACCAATGAATTTAAAACAAAGAGTATAAAAAAAAGGCAAAATAAAATGTAAACAAGTTTAAAAATAATGAATTTGAAAATGAATAATAAGGAAAAAGAAATTTGAAATCAACAATACAAATCAATAAATAAATTATATATAAAAAAGTAGGTAATATATGTATAAGTTTGGAATAAATAATATATAAAAAATGAAAATAGGTAAT
Organism: Gossypium raimondii; assembly: GCF_025698545.1. Taxonomy (NCBI): domain Eukaryota; kingdom Viridiplantae; phylum Streptophyta; class Magnoliopsida; order Malvales; family Malvaceae; genus Gossypium; species Gossypium raimondii. The sequence continues at coordinate 34,547,692 of NC_068566.1, forward strand.
TTATAAAGTAATAATATATAAATGAGTTTAAAAATAAATATTGTGTAATAAGGAATTTAGAACAACTTATACACGAACATCTTAAAAATAAATGGTATATAAAATAGATAGTATAAAAAAATTTGCAATTGATAATATATGGAAAAAAAATTAAAGCAAATAATCAAACAATTTAAAATGGATGGTTTATAACACGAGTTTTTAAAAATAAAGAACATGTGTGACATAATATTAAAAACAAATAAAGTATATAATTAATGGAAGAAAATAAAAGAATGATAAGAATGGTTAAATGAATGAAAAATATGTAAATAAGAAAGTTGATGGATAAATAAACGAATAAAAGTAAAAGAATAATTAATGATTAAACAATTAAATGGATAAATAAAAAAAGGTTAAAAAAACGCTTAAGTCAGCCTAACTCTCACAATATGAAGACTCAACGAAATTCCTCCACCAAAATCCAACTCAAATGAAAGCAACTTAAAAAGAACGAAGATGAACGAAGAACAAAATAAGAACAAGCCATAGAAAATAAAAACACAAGAGAGGGAGAAATTTGAGTGAATGCTCCTAAGAATTATTATTGCTTCAAACGCAAGTGTTTTACAATGAAGGGAGAGGCCTCTATTTATATTTGAGTCTCCCCAAATCCAACGGTACAGATTAATTACATCAACGGCTAAGATTAAAGGGTATCTACAAATTAAATCTCTAAGATTACAAAATCATATCTTCTAAGATAGCATATCATATCTAAGATTGCATATCCTTGAAGATTATGTTTCCATATGCGTCAAGCTTGTAGATGGACCTTCAACCTTTTCAAGTAATGGGTCATTCTGATCGGGCCAAATGATATAATTTTAGACTGGAGTTGATCTTCGTTTTATTATTTTGGGTTTATTATTTTTTTGTGAGCCCGGGCTAAATTGGCCTATTACAAACATCATTTAACAGTTAAAATTCATAGAAATTAATCAAGATAATGAAGGAAGAATTTCAAAAAGCTTTCGCCAAATTAGCTCCCAACTCCAATGTTGCAATATTGTGCAAGAACCAAGGTTGAATCCTTCGGCCCCTTCATTGCATCTCTACTCTGTGCTTTAGCTACTACCCTCTCTTCTTTTCTTCAGATTTTTCACGAGAGTTTTTTGGAGAAGAAAAGCAGCTTTTAAATCCTCGTTTAAAATCCCGTGTGTAGAATTATCCTCTCTTTCCTCCTTTATAGGGTAGGTCCCCTCTCTCAACACACACTTTTCTCCCTTTTTTAGGTGGATTTATCTAGTACACATCTAACTGGCTGAGAGTGACGAGGACTGAGTGTTGCGTTAGTATCTTCCTGGAATTGCCATGGCATTTATCCTGGCAATCTGTTCAACCTTTTGCCTTGACAATACTTCACTCATTCATTTCTCTTCTTCCTTCCTACACCTGCTACAAACACAAACAATTCCTTTCCTTCCACCAACAAAAGTAATAAATAGTAACATTGAAAGCACAACCCAAGTTTCATGATGCAATGTTATAAAAAATCCTAAAAATGCAAATATATCCACTTAAGAAATATAACTCTTTCCAAGAGTTATCACACCCCCAAACCTAAGCTATTACTTGTCCTCAAGAAAAATATGTATGAATGCAAGAATTTCCAGAACACATAATTACCTCTTGTACTACCAAATCGTATGAAACATATTCCTTTAACCTCCATTCTCAGCGATCTTTTGTCTCCGAGAATCAGTTCAAGTTTCATGATCTTATTTAGCAAAGTAAGTGTAGAAAATATTGCCCTAAAAATAAAAAATCCTAATTGCTCAAACAATTTCAACTATATCAAGTACCTCCTAATTTACTTCATTTACCTTTCATCTAAACTCAGTTTCTTTTTCTTCTTTATTTTTTTTTAAATCTAGCCTTGCATAACTCAATTACAAGTATTTTTACTAGGGGATTCATCTTGTCACATGGTTTTTCTCTTGACAATTACAATGGAGCATACACTAAATTGCCAGGTATTCCATCATGTCACAAGGATTTTAACTTAGAAGATGGATGGAGCAGACAACTACTTCATTAGCTACTCAACCTAGCACTACATTGGAGTGTCCCTAAATTGCTTCTTTTATTAATCTTACCTAAACTTACTTTTCTAATCAACAACATAATGGAGCGAACACAATATTGCTGACCTACTTGGAAATTTCAAGCATTAGAGTAACTTATGGCATTTATTATTATTATTATTATTATTATTATTATTATTATTACTATTATAAATTGAGAATTACCATTATCCTGAACTTAGCCTCAAGAATTTCTAAGTTTTTTTTAAAAAAACCTACTATAGACTAATTGTAATTGGAATTAGGGCACTCTACTTTTAGAGGTCAATTCTCAAGCAACCATTCTAAACTAAACTCACCTAATTCGATGTTACAAATTTTTGGGTATGCCGAAGAATTAAATTCGTTATCTAACATCATTGGCAAAAATATACTCATTGCAGTCTAATAGTTTTCTGGCATTTGTGTGTCATGGAAAAATGAATGAAAAATGAACAAATACTAAAACAACTATCTAATGCACAACACACCCCCAAACCTAAGGGATGCATTGTTCTCAATGCATGAACATGCAAAAATAAAAAAACGCAAAGACATATAAAAAGAAAATGAAAAGACAACAGTTATGAATGCATGATGAAATGATAGGCAACATGTTTGAGCGAGTTTGAGCTTGGAAAGAAATTGCTGTTACTTCAGTTTGAGTGAGTTGTTTTGCGGGAAACATGTTTGTAATGTTGGTTCTATTTCAAGGAATTGATTGGCAACTTGTCCTCCTCATCATCTGATTTGGTTAGATCATCAATCAAATTATTAATCTCAAGATCTTGCTCTGATATTGGCACAGTCGATGGAGGTGGGATAGGTGTAATAACAGGTTCAGTTGGTGTAGAAATTGGGTTTGTTTCTTCTCCTTCCTAGTCAAATTTAATGTTCATAGATTTTGTCTTCTCTTTCTCTCCCTCTGGTCCTTTCTAGTCCTGTTTCTTATTGGTAGTATGGGTGGTGGTAGGTTCGGCTGCATCAGCTTAGGTTTCATCCTCTTCCCCTTCCTTTACCTCAGATAACAGTTCCTTAGGAAAGTTGGGGAACACAGGCATAGGCTTGGTAAAATTCTTTTGAAGGGATTTCTTGATAGCAGCATCCCTCTTCCCTACATTTCCCCAAAAGAGAGCCATCTCTTTTTGTGTTCTGCCTAGGTTTGTGGCAATCCACACTTGTTGCTTTTGAAACATAATGAACTGCTTGTACAACTTCTCAAGGGAATTGAGCTCATATTGCTCAAAGGCATTGTGAGAAGTGGAAGGGGTTGCTAGGGCACAAGTGGGAGTGGGGGATGTAGATACAAAACCAGGGGGTGGAGAACGTGGAATTTCCTTCCCTAAAAGTCTTATAGCAAGTTACTTTGTGATGGCCCCTTTGCTTGGAATAGTATCCTCATTAGCTTGAACAGGAACATTAACACGCTGACACATTGTCATGATAAGAGATAGAAATTTGTGTGCTTCTGACATTCTTCTAGGCACAGTGGTGGATTTCTATGAATATAATTTTTTCCTACATTTATTTTCCTTCCTGTCATAATGGAATGAAGTGGTTGCATCCTTTCTTTAGAAATCGTGGAGTTGTATGTCAAAGGGCTGAGGTGGGATTTAAGGAAATGATACCATACTCGACATTTGGGGTTCAACGAGGTTCTTTCCATGCTGGAGCAGTCTTGTCGTGACACCATCCATTTGGTTCCTTCAATACAGAGTTCTTGCAAAACTTGAGTTAGACCAGCTGTGGTGATTGTAACGGTAAATTGGGTGTGTTCATCTTGTTCGTCGGGCAGGGCATATTGGGCATTAATGGAGTATTCATCAAAAAGCATTGAAGCTCCCCTTACATAGATAAAAGCATTTTTGGGAGACGTCAAATGGGCATAAAACTCCCTGACAACCTCTGTTAAAACATCATCAGGATGGACACAAAAAGCTTGCCTTCCAGGCTTTTCGATGATTGACGATATAGAGTAATCATACCCCATGAAAGGTTCAGCTTTAAAAATGAATCCTCTTTCAAAAAAAATGATCGCTTAAAGATATTATGGGTAGATCTTTCTTTTGTTGCTTGGTTGAAAAAGGTTCTTGGTGGTGCAATAGCCTGTGGAGGAGGAGCATATCGAGCCATTCAAAACAAGATAGAGTAACTGTAAAAAGAAAAAGGTAAGAACTTTGCAGTTATGGAATAAACAAAGAAAATGTTGAAAAAGAAAGAAACTAATAGTAACAATGAAAGAAGATGAATCGATTAGGGTAAACGAAAAAGAAAAATCAAACCTTAACATGGGTGATAAGAAGGGTGAAATTATGGTCTGACATGGTAAAAGAAAGTTTAGGTGGAAAGATAAAAATTTTATCGGGGGGTAATTAAAGTAAAACTGGCAAGTATTTCTAATAGGCTAACTACTAATCTACCAAGCCCAATCCTTAGTATATCTACAAAATAAAAAAATAAAAAAATTAATTATCCCAATCAAATAAAGAAAAACAAATAAAGCAAAAATGATTAAATCAAAAAAACTAATGCAGAGATGGGAACTTAAGCATTTCAAAGTGCAATAAAATGTTTATCTTGAGTTATAGAGGCACCCCAATAATGCTTCAATCATTGTCCATTGACTTTGAATGTAAGTCCAATCTTCACATCGTTGACCTCCACAGCTCCATGAGGGTAGACATGAGCTATTTCAAAGGGTCCTAACCAGCGAGACTTTAATTTTCCAGGAAACAATTTTAGCTTGGAATTGAACAACAACACCTGTTGTGCAGGTTCAAATTGTTGTGGAAAAATCTTCATATCATGCCATCGCTTTGTCCTTTCTTTGTAGAGTTTGGCATTCTGATAAGCTTGCGCCCTGAATTCCTCTATCTCATTCAGCTCTAGTAGTCGGTTATTGCCAACATTAATCCAATCCATGCTCAATTTCTTAATTGCCCAAAATGCCTTATGTTCAAGTTCAACAGAAAAATGGCAAGGTTTTCCATATACAAGCTTGAAATGCGACATTCCCAATGGTGCCTTGAAGGTAGTACAATATGCCCACAAAGCTTCATCCAGTCTAGATGACCAATCTTTGCGGTTGGGATTGACCATTTTCTTTAAAATTTGCTTAATTTCTTTATTGGAGACTTCAACTTGTCCATTTGTCTGAGGGTGATATGCCATGGCAATTTTATGTCTAATCCCATATCTATTCAAGGCAGTAGCAACTAATTTGTATTCAAAATGAGAACCTTTATCACTAATCAAAGCACGAGGAGTACCAAACCTAGTGAAAATATTCTTATGCGGGAACTTTAGTACCGATTTGACATCATTCGTAGAGAGAGTGACAGCTTCAACCCACTTCGAGATGTAATCTACTGCTACAATGATGTATATATTACCCCAAGAGGGTGGAAATCGACCCATAAAGTCGATTCCCCACACATCAAACAATTTAACTTCTAGAATATTTTGCAATGACATTTCATACCTCTTTGGTAAGTTCCTAGTTTGTTGACAACGATCACAAGCTTAACAAAATTCATGAGCATCTTTAAATGTGCTTGGCCAATAAAAGCCAGATTGTAGAACTTTTTTTCGTAGTTCGCATTCCCCTAAAGTGTCCTCCATACGGTGTTCAATGACAGTGGTGTAAAATACTCTGAATCTCATCATTCGAAACACACCTCCGAATTATTTTATTTGCACAATGTTTGAATAAAAATGACTCATCCCAATAATATTTCTTTGCATCATGGAGAAATTTCCTTCACCTTTGACTGTTAAGCCCAAGTGGCAGCAATCCACTTACTAAGAAATTGAATATATCGGCATACCAAGGTAATGCCGTGGCAACCAACAGTTGCTCATCTGGAAAATCCTCCTCAATAAGTTGAGTATTGTATTCTTCATTACCTGCTTCAATTTTCGACAAGTGATCAGCCACTTGATTCTCGATTCCCTTCTTATCTTGAATTTCAAGATCAAATTCCTGTAGCTGTAAGATCCACCAAATTAACCTTGGCTTGGTATCTTTCTTGGTCACCAAATACTCAGTCGCAGAATGGTCCGTATAAACTATAACTTTGGTACAAACTAAATAAGATCTGAATTTGTCAAATGCAAATACCACAACCAATAGCTCATTTTCAGTAATTGTGTAATTTAGCCACGCATCTGTCATGGTTCTGCTTGCATAGTAAATGGAATGAAACACTTTATCCTTTCTTTGCCCAAACAATGCTCCTACAGAAAAATCACTAGCATTCTACAAAAGTTCAAAATGTAGTGTCTAATTTGATGCTATGACAATCGGTGCTGTCACCAGTTGTTTTTTTAAATCTTGTAATGCTTTCAGGAAAAGTTTATCAAAATTAAAGGTTTTGTTGTGTTCTAGTAAAACACATAGGGGTTTGGATATCTTCAAAAAATCCTTAATAAATCTTCGATAAAATCCTGCATGGGCTAGGAAACTTCAAGTACCTTTAACATAGTAGGTGGTTGCAATTTCTCAATAACCTCAATCATTTCTTTGCCTACAGCAATCCCTTGCTGTGAAATTTGGTGACCTAGAAAAATGCCTTAGCAAACCATGAAATGACATTTCTCCCATTTCAAAACAAGGTTAGTTTCTTTAGAGTGACAAAGAACTAGCTCCAAATTCTTCAAACAGCTCTCAAAAGTATCACCAAACATAGAGAAGTCGTCCATGAAAAATTCTCAGAATTTCACCACCATATTTGAAAATATTGCCATCATGCAACACTGAAATGTTGCTGGGGCATTGGACAACCCAAATGACATTCGTTTAAAAGCAAAGGTTCCATACAAACATGTCGAAGTGCTCTTTTCTTGATCAGTAGGAGCTATGGAAATCTAGTTATACCCCGAATAACTTTTCCATAAGTAATAAAAGACTTTTCCTACTAATCTATCTAACATTTGATCGATGAAGGACAAAGGAAAATGACCCTTCCGAGTTGCTTTGTTAAGCTTATGATAGTCCATGCATACTCTTCATCCCATAATAGTACGAGTTGGGATGAGTTCGTTGTTGTCAGTGCTAAATATAGTGACACCCCCTTTCTTGGGTACACATTGAACAGGGCTCACCCGCAAACTATCAAAAATATGGTATATTATTCCAGCACCAAGCCATTTAATAATATCCTTCTTAATGGATTCATTCATAATAGGGTTCAATCTTCTCTATTGCTTAATAAAATTGCCATGGAAATTTCCAATAAAATCTTATCCATACAGATAGCATAATTGATTCCCTTGATAACAATAATTGTCCACCCCATTGTTTTCTTAGATTTTTTCAATAAATATGACTACTGAAAAAATGTTGTTGTCTCTCAAGTAGGCATACTTTAAGTGTAATGGAAAATGCTTCAACTCCAAAGTAGGAGGGTCATCTATGGAAGGTATAGGAGGCTTAAAAGAATGATTTGACAAATCTAAAGATTCTAAACTCCTCCATTGTCGATACTCAAATTGCTTGGTCTCCAAATGTTCACCAAGTTCACTAGTCATTTCTACTTCAGTCAATTTAAATGGAGCTCCATCATCATTAGAATTACTATGACAAAACTTTGTAAGCTCTTCCTCTAATACTAGTTGAGAAATCCAATGGCGTAACATTGTTCATTTTCATCTACATACTTCATGGCATTAAAAACATTAGAAGTTATTTCTTTGTCATTAACCCTCATTATCAACTCACCTTTCTGTACACTAATTAGCGTTCTACCTATTTCTAGAAAAGGTCTCCCAAAAATAATCGACACTTCTTTATTAGTTTCACATTCTAGAATAATAAAATCTGCTAAAAAATTAAATTTATCAACTGTTACCAGCACATCTTCAATCTTACCTTTCGGATGCGGATAGGAGTGATCTGCTAGATGGAGCATGACTGTGATGGGTCTTGCCTTCCCAATTCCTAACTTCCTGAAAACAGACATAAACATTAAATTTCTACTTGCTTCTAAATCACATAATGTGTTGTCAACATGATAATTTCCAACTGAACAAGGGATAGTAAAACTCCCTAGGTCTTTCAGTTTTCGTGGCAATTTGTTCATCAACATTGTTATGCACCATTCAGTGAGAGTAACAGTTTGAAATTCCCCTAATCGCTGGTTCTTTGAAAAGATATCTTTCATAAACTTAACGTAATTCGACATTTGCTACAATGCTTCCACCAACGGTATGTTGATATGAAGTTGCTTTAGGAGATCCAAGAATTTTTTGAATTGAAAATCTTGCTTAGGCTTTTGGAATTGCTGAGGAAAGGTGGCAGTGGCCTTTCTTCAACTTGTTGAGGTTCCTTTTTCATAGAATTCTTATTGGCAACATGAGCTGGTTTTGCTTTAACATTTTTTTTGTTTGATCTTCTCCGTTGTAGAATGCTCCATAATGGTTCTGAATTCATTCCATGTGTAAAATCTGAACTGTCCTTTTCAACAGCGACATCATTAACAACTCCAGGTAGCTGAGAACCAATTTTAAGCATAATGGCCTTGCAATGCTCATTCCATTGAGATCTTGAACTTTCAGTATCACCCGAAAATGCTCATTGGGGTCTCGAACTTAATGCATTGGCAATCTACCCCATTTGATTTTCTAAAGCCCTTAAAGATGCAGATTGACTCTGTACTACAACATCATTCTTGGTCATGTATTCCTTTAATAGAGCTTCCATAGATGAAGAAGATGATTTCGAACTTTGTTGAACATTTTGCCGTTGCATAGGTTGATTATATCCAGGTGGTGTACTTGTGACATTCTGTTGAGCAACATTATTGGAATTTTCTAATCCTTGATTACTCTAGTTGAAGTTGGGATGTTGTTTCCACCCTGGATTATACGTACTGGAATATGGATTATTGTTCCAATTGAAATTACCCATTTAATATACTGAGGCTAGGTTCGATAGACATTCATCAAAAACATGATCTTCCCTACAGCAAACACATGTTAGCTCAGCTACTTTCATTTCCTACACTGCGACTGGTCTCTTCAATGTTTTAATCATATTAGCTAGGGATGATACTTGAGCTGTTAATGAGGTGATTGCATCAAGCTCCATTACTCCAGCAACTCTTCTGCCTATCTTTACTCTTGTAGTCGGATATTGATAATCATTGTTGGCTATCCTTTTCAGAATCTCATATGCCTCATTATATGATTTATCCAACAACGTGCCATTAGAAGATGCATCAACTACCATTCTTGTATATGCGTTAAATCCATTGTAAAACATTTCCATCTGTGTCCAATGTTGGAAACTATTCATCGAGCATTTTCTAAGTAGTTCTTTGAATCTCTCCCAAGCTTCATTTAATGTCCCATCCTCGGATTGCTGAAAATATGTAATATCATTCCTTAATTTGGCATTCATATTAGGAGGATTAGATCACAGCAAAAATCTTTGACAAAGATCATTCCAAGATGCCATCGTTCTTGACAGAAAAGCATTTAACCATGCTTTGGCACGATCTCGCAATGAATAAGAAAATAACTTGAGTTTCAAGGCATCTTCAGGAACACCTTGTTGCCTAAAAAAATCACAAACATCCAAAAAGAGTCTTAAATGCAGTTGTAGATCTTCAGTAGGTAATCCACTGAACTGTCCTACTATTTGTCGCATTTGAAACATCACTGGTTTTAACTTAAAATGCTGAGCTTGAATCTGTGGCCTGAAAATCTTTGGATTCAAATCATCCAAGATAGACACTACATGTTCTCCAATGGGCCTGTCTCTATCATCTATCATACGAGGAATATCAGCATCCCTACCATTCAGACGTAAAGGATCTACTCTGTCTAAATCATTTCCAATCCTCGCCATCTCTCGCAATTCCTTTCTCCTCCTCAAGTTCTCTCAATTTCAGGATCAAAATAATACTCTTCATTTTTGGGAATACCTCTACCCACACCAATTTGTCGATCCCCGAAAACAGCACCAAAAACTTGTCGCATGTGAAATGATATGCGAATGTGCAAGTGTACACGTCGAATCAAGTAATAAAGTAGTAAGTAATATCGTCTCCACAGGGATTGGTTAGGATTAATTTGGTTAAGTTATCACTATGAACTATAAGAATTAGGCTATGGCAAAAACAAAATAACAAATTTGTAAAGGATAATCACGTATGCAATATTAAAATAAGATAAATAACTTAAAATGTTATGGCGGTTTAACGAGACAAAGTTGAGAGAAACTACGCAGTTGAATGAGAACATTGGAATTACTTAAATGACATCCTTATAAAACAATAACGCCATGGCAAAGTTTAAACTAGTCTACTGTTTAGATTCTAACTACAGTAGTCTGCTTCTTTCGAGAGTCAAGCTTCAAGCTACTATTCCTAAGGCTTTTTATGTCTACAAGCTTCAAGGATGATACCTAATATTGTTTCTTCCGTATTCTGTACAGAGCGTAGCTCTATGTCAAGAGTGCTACGAATATTCTTTCGATCACTCACTTGTACCATTCGATCACAATCCAACTCATCTAACCTTTTTAGAATTAAATAAAGTTTGTGAACATACCATACATCCACCTATGTCTAGAGATTGCATGCATCATTTCAAAATAACATAAATCAAATGAAACAATAAATCTAATAAAGATAATGTCTGGTCATTAATGGAAATAAAAATTCATCAAGTAATTTCAACCCAATGAGATTAGCTCATTGGTTGGAAATTAACATCCAAAATGAAGGTATCATTCAACATCATCATTTAACAGTTAAAATTCATAGAAATTAATCAAGATAATGAAGGAAGAACTTCAGAAAGCTTTCACCAAATCAGATCCCAACTCCAGTGCTGCAATATTGTGCAAGACCCAATGTTGAATGCTTCGGCCCCTTCATTGCGTCTCTACTCTGTGCTTTAGCTACTACCCTCTCTTTTTTTCTCCAGATTTTTTACGAGAGTTTTTTGGAGAAGAAAAACCTTTCCTAAATCCTCGTGTAAAATCCCGTGTGTAGAATTCTTCTCTCTTTTCTCTTTATAGGGTAGGTCCCCACTCTCAGCACACACTTTTCTCCCTAATTTTCAAGAGGATTTATCTAGTACACGTCCAACTGGCTGAGAGTGACGAGGATTGAGTGCTGCGTCAATATCTTCCTAGAATTGCCATTGCATTTATGCTGGCAATCTATTTAAACTTTTTCCTTGATAATACTTCACTCATTCATTTTCTCTTCTTCCTTCTTACACTTGCTACAAACTAAAACAATTCCTTTCCTTCCACCAACAAAAGTAACATATAGTAACTTTGGAAGCATAGTCTAAGCTCCATGATGCAATGTTATAAAAAATCCTAAAAATTCAAAAATATCCACTTAAGTATAGATAATTAATCAACTTTAGAAGCATGCAATATAACTCTTTTCAAGACTTATCACCTATAAACTAATTTAATTCTGAAAAGGTTGGATTAGTTGGACTAAAATTGAATGATATGAGCAAGTACTCAACAGATACTTGCAGTAGAATCTAGACATAGAGTAGCATTTGTAACACCCCAAAGTTTTAATTTTTGCTTTGTTAAATTCTGTCATTAATCAGTATATGCTTCAGTGGTTAAACATCCACGAGTCTTGAGTTCAAATCCTTGCATGGGAGAAATTGATTTTTTTTGTGTGTGTGTGTTGGCCTTTAGTGTGCTGTCCAAGTTAGGGGGTGGTTGAATTGTATTTAAACTATTGCAAAAAATTGATAGGTTGCCACGAAGTTATTTGGTTAGGATTTGGTTTTATTTTAAAATGCTAATAATATATTATCTTTTAAAGATTTTATTTTATTATTTTATTATTGTAATATTTTCCCTAGGAATTTGCCACTTTCTTCATTTTTTTTTCTTTTTCTCTATTTGTTGTTTGTTCCATTCATTCTTTTTGCTACTTTTCATTTGTTCCCTACCAAAGATTTAAGTTATATCTTGGCTCTTGTTCGACCGATTGTCAATTCACTTCTGTTTGTAACTTTATTCTTTTCCAATTCAATTTCGTTGTTCTATTTCTATAAGTACTATGGGTTGGTAAAGATTTTATTTTTGTGCTAGTGAATGTGGAGATTGGGGTTTCTTTTTTCTTCAAGAAGAAAAGTTTATTGATTGTGTTTATTCCTTGTTAATGCCAATTAGGGGGAGAATCGTGAGACAGTGTTTCTCCAATGACTTTATTGTCGGGGGTTGCTGTTCCAGAGGGTAAGTGATTGAATTTGTTGCTATTGACGTGAATTTTTTGTATTGAAGATTAAGTGTCATGTTGGATTGTGTTTTAGCACTTGGAATTTTATGAAATTTAGTTAATTAATGCGTATGATCAGTCGTTTTAAATATTGGACTGTTCATTCTTAGATTCACATCGAAATCAGACTAGGTGTGTATGAGAAACCCAAAAGTTAGCGAACAGCGAAAGCCAAAAAACAACATTGTCGACGAAACATGGCCTAGCACACGGTCGTGTGGTAGGCCGTGTGTGACACACGGTCATGTGTTGGTTCATGTGTCATTGGATCGTGTGTAGGTCACACAGACATTTGTGAGGCCGTGTGGGCCACACAAGCTGGCAATTTGGGCATTGTAGGCCACACGAGTGTATGGGGCCAAAATTTAAAATTTTTCCCAGGGCCGTCTACGTCATCTTGATCGACCGTGAGCCTTTTTTAGGTTTGATATATGATTAAATATACTATAAAACATGAAATTTGGTCATCTATTAGAATATTTTCTACTATCTACAAGTGTATTTAGGGATGTCATATTATAAATAAAACTGAGAACAATTTTATATATATGTTTTGTATCTGATATGTTATGTATGATTTCTGCGCTAATTATATCTGATTTTGGGATGCGATATATATTATGTGGAGGAAGTGTTTCTGCAAGAGGCGACATCTGACCCACTATACTAGCAGTGCAGCTGCAAATATACTGTAAGTGTCTTAACGACACTAAGTGGTTGTAGGTTTAGGTAGGTGTTTCAAACCCCATATGGTGTGTTGGGATGGTTGGAGATGATTTGTAGCAGTTGGGGGTAGGAAATATATATATGTATCACAGCTACTCTATTAAGATTCTATACTGTTAAATTGTCTGTTAATAATTATTTGTTTGAGTTGTTTGTTACACTTTAAGTTTTGAAAACTCATATTATGTTTTACTGTTATTTTCAAGTAATCCTCAGACTTAGACGGATTGGCGCACTCGGGATCTCGGTTAATACCGTATTTTTCTTAAATTTGACTTATTTAATATTTTGGTTTGAGAGTTTTGTAAATTTTGGACTCTTTGGACATTTGGGACTATTTTGGGTTTTGAACTTTATTTTCCGTTTCTGTATAATATTGTTCAAATTTTTTATCGACAAAGATTATTTTCTGCAAAAACAACGGGTTTCAGTTAACAAACTGTGTTTTCAAATATACATCTTTCAAAGGGTTTTAGCTGCAAAACCATAATTTCAAAAAATATAATCAAACATCACTTTCAAATAAATAGTTAGATAAAAATATGTTTTTAATTTGGGATTTTAAGAGTTTGCGACAAGTTTCAAGATACACAAAAATCAAATTTTCAATCATTTAACGTAACAACTCTAGATTTGGCCATAACGTCTAGGTCAGGTTTGGGGTGTTACAGCGTTCATACAAACGAAAAACAATAGTAGGTAGCATATTAAGGCCTATAGAAACGAGCAAGGTAACTTGAGGTTTTTGCTCTCGAAAGGACCAAACCATTTTAGAACTCTTCTGAGTAGTAAACTGAATATGATTTTCTTGAGCCATTATTGACAGTAAAGGTAGATTCTTAGTAATCTCGTCCTTCCCAATCAACATCATATATCCCTAAATTATTTTCGTAGTATCTTTGTCATTTCATTCTTAGTTATTTACTTGATCGTTTACATAATATCCCGTAGTAACTCTCATAATTGCCATTACATCTCTACTCTCATTTTGCCATAGCATTTCCAGTTATTCATTAATTCCACGTATTGCTTACATCATTACTCCACTAATTGCCACTGCATATTTATCATTGACTTTTTCATAGCATTAATCACATTTTATTAGAATAACTTGACCACTTTTGTGCCTCAATCCGATCCTCATGGGAACGATACTCACTCATCACTTTATTACTTGAATTGACGTGTATACTTGCACAAATAGCATACCATTTCACATGTGATAGTGGCCAATGGATTTGATAACAATTATACACTTGAAGTGTTAATTTCCTTGTGACGTAATTTAAATTGTCACAATTACTTCATTTGAAAAAGTAAATTTTATAGTGACAAAAAATTATCGTCACAAAAATGATTAATGATAGTGACTACTAGATATATAGCCACTATAATATCATTTCTTGGAAAATAAATAACTTGGCATCAATTTTTAGCATTTCAACAGTAATGAATTGGTGGTGACCAATAGATTTGGTAACAATTACACACTTATAATGACGATTTACTTGTGATGTAATTTAAATCGTCACAACTATTGTCATAATGGAAAAATGTTATAAATCACAATTACTTATTTTACTAGTGTCAAATGCAAAATTCATCACAAATATTTGACTATTTATGACAGAATTCTTTACTGTCACAATTACATTGTCACTACAAATCTTAATTGTTGTAATGGTGAGGCATGACTCATGAGGTTAGACTATATAAGTAGGATGCCCCACGAATTACCCTACCGATGATCTAAAGTGTAGCTTGGGATCATGCAATGGTGGTATGGAGGAAGGAGTTGGTGGGGGACAAATTGAGCTTTGGGAGCGTCTATTGTTGCTATAGTTGTCCAACTAGTGTTCTAGGCATGACAGAAGTGGACCTGTGCTTCCCTTATAAGGACCCCAAGTGTTCTAGGCATGAAATAAGTTGGATTTAGTTGGAAATTTTGATAACTTGTAAATAATTAATAATTTTGTTGGGGCATGAGAATATTATATTTTCGTTTTTTAACACATGTCATTTTTATTTAATATTTAATAAATTTATATTTTATTAAATCTTTAAACATAAACAACTTAATTTAACATTTTTAGAATTAATTTAACGTTTTTATGTAACACATATTGCACGTGAATATACACATTTAACTATTATTATTTTTAATAAAATAATTTAATTTTATATAATTAATGTAAATAAAAATTATTAAAAATATTTTGTTGAGGATGAGGATATTTTATTTGTATAATGTTTAAAACATTAACATATGGGAGATCCATATGTAAATAAACTATTTATATTATAAATAAGTTGAAAATGCTAAATAACTTTATTATTTTGTTATTATATGTGATTTAATAATGCTTTTGCTTTTGTAGAATTATATCTGAAGTAACTTTTAATATGCTATTTTATATTAATATTGCTAATAAAATAATTATAATTATTTTTAGTTTAAACATTATATTAATCATATTTATAACTCTTTTAGTTTTTATTTTAAACATTATATTAATAGTAATCTATCATATTTACTGAAAAAGAAGTGTGAAAGTAGAAAAAGTTCTATTAAGAAATTAATATCAAATAAATATGACATTTTCTAGAGAAAAAATTCAGATTAAATTTTTATTATTTTGAAATTTATTGAATTATACTTACGGTATCTTTTATGTTAAATATATTTAATAATGTTTTGTTTTTACACTTTTAATAATTAATAACATAATAATAAGTATTTTAATCAGATAAATAATTTATAGGATAAAGATTTAACTGTGATTTTTCCACTTATAGCTTTTTATAAAAATTAATTACTATATTATATTTTGAATTATTCAATACATTGTAATGCAAAAAATTTTAAAAAAAAAGAGGTGATAAAACTATTAATATTTAAATATAATATAAAAACATTATTGTTTAATTAAATTTAAACAATTATCGGTAAATGATGGGTGTCGAAACCACCAAATATAAATTCCTACAACAAAATAATAGTAAATAACAATAAAGAGCAATAGGGTCGAATCCTTAGGGACTAACTATCTAATTTTGCCTTTTTTCGTTACCAGAATCGCTGTTGCGGTCACAGTCGTGCCCACAACCTGTGAGTAGCAATGCTAAAAAATAAAAAAAATGGGGAGGGGGTTTAAATTGATAAAGATAATAAAATAAGGAAATACGAAGTGTAATAAAATAAAAATAAAAAATAGACTCGAAATTACAAAAAAATAAATTTAAGAAAATAAAATAAATGAGTAAATAAAATATTTTTAAGCTTAGCCTCAGCCTCGATGTACTTTAATCTTGAATTGATCCTTAAAATAGATTTTCCCTTCCAAACAATAAGCTGGTTATAGCGACCAAAAACATCCCGACCACCAACTTTATCTTATGTAGTCGATCCCGGTACGACCTGCAAATCAAATTTTGCCAAATTTCTAACTGCGATACACGTGTTCACAATTTAAGATTTCGACAGCCTTACGATCTGAAAAGCCCAACTCAAATCAACAGCCTCAACCGCGTGGGTTGTTTAAATCCGATATCTATCTCCCTTAACGGAATCCAACTGGCTTTTTCCACCTCGACATGCCAATTTGTTTGCTGGAACTTGAACACAGCACGACCGATCCGACTTCCCAACTGCATGTCAAACAACTCCAAGCCAACGTGCACTTTGAATCGAAGTTGAATCAACTTTAAGGGACAAATTTGTACCACCCCATATACCGAAGAGATAGAAAATACTGCGTTGAGAGGTTTTTTTTTTTTAAGCAGGTTCATATCTCACGATTGTTTTGTTGGAGCAATTTCTGGGCTAAAGCTAAAAAGGGTTTAGTTAATCATGGAGAAAATCATGCTTTGAAAATGGAATGTAGAATTGTGGAAGATGGAAAGGGGAAGGGCATAGGAAACTAATTAAATCAGGAGCAGGTTGAAAGTAAAAAAAAATGAATGAATGAAACAGTATAGAAATCGCAAGATGATAATGACGCAGGAAAGGGAAGAAAATAAAGGATTTTTTATTAATTCTAAAAGGTAAGTGTGTGTTTAATTGACTGTAGTTAGTAGGTATTTATACACACTTCTAGTGCTAAATTTTAGCTAGATTTTTCCTAAATATTATCACTAAATAATATAAAATTTAAAAATCAAATTTAAACTAGAAATTAGATTTAAAATAATTACGTAATTGTAACAATATCAAAAATCCTTCAATCTTTATCCAGTCATCTTTGTATCTTCAATCTTTCAATCAAGCCCTCTTTTTTGCTTTTTGTTTCAATTTAGCCCCTTTTTGTAAGAGTTTGAATTTAGCACACCAACTTCATTCTTAATAAGAAAATTCTAAATTTAATAGCATTTTATCCGATAATTAACCAAGAATAAATATATTAAAATATGAATTTATCTTGCTATCAAATTCCTCCCTATTTAGCTGATGCTTGTCCTCAAGCATACTATCCACTAAAAATAATTTATCAATCCTTTTTGAAATCAAAACCCCCTTTCCTAGTCAAGCATACTTGAAACAATTAGGTGAATAAAAAATAAACAATTGCTAAACTTAATCAATAAGCAATTTATAAAATCTCGAACAGTATGTCAAATCCAACTATTTCACTAAATTTAGGCTTAATCAAACATGCGAAACGATCATACCCAACATATACTTTTATCTATATATATTTTTTCAAACGTAGTCAAGTCTTTTGACACGAAGTGAGATGACAACCCAAGCACCTCACCCTGGTTACTCAACCTGATATGTTCTCCTTATTTATTTATTTATTTATTTCTAATGAATTTGAGACATAATCAAACATTTTGACGCAAAACGAGATGGCAACCCAAGCACCTCATCCCGGTTACTCAATTTGGCTCGTCACCAAACCTTTTGACGCGAAATGATATGACAACCCAAGCACCTCACTCGGGTTACTCAACTTGGTCACATTTCTGAATCTTCACTCTTAACCAAGCTATTAGCAAATTTATTTATTTATTTAAACGAGTACTTTCACTAGGCAAGTCCAAAAGAGCCAACAATTTGCATGAAATATTGACTAAGGCATAACATTTTCAATTCTACAAAATATTCATTGATCAAGCAAGCAATAGTTATTCATGATTCACTAACTTATTTAAATAAACTAAACATAAGAATTAGAGGTTTATTTCTTAAACGAATTAAGAAATTATTAATAGCAAAGCACATGCAAAGAAGAAAGTATGACATGATCCGCCACGCCACTTAGCCTATATTGCCCACAATATGCAAAAAGAATAATAAAAGTTGAGGCAAAATGTACTCCCCATATATATTCAAGGGATCAGAGGATGATGGGAGGGATCACTTTGTAGTATGTTGAGGATGCTTAAGATGTTGGCTTCTATTGTTTCGAGGTGAGCTTCAATGCGATGAAGTCATTCATCTACAGTAGAACCTGGTTGCTCCTCTTGTTCTCTAGTAGCCGGGTCGCGTCCTCGTCGAAAGACTTTATTGCTTCGAGCAGTTCGTGTACCTGAAATATAATGCAAGAAAATGGATTAAATAATATTTTATTTAATTCTCAAATTTTATTGCTTCGAGCGATTCGAGCGATACTTAGGAATGGTCTCCCGAGTAGAATACCGGAAGCATTTCTTGAGTTGTCGTCCTCTATATCGATGATGTAAAAGCTTGTAGGAAAAAATAGTTCATTTACCTTATCGAGGACATCTTACAGCACCCCTTCTGGATATGCGCATGACATGTCTGCCAATTGAATAATCATTCCTATTTCTTTCAAAGAACCCGTGTTTAGCAATTTAAAAATAGATAAAGGAATTACATAAATAGATGCCCCTAAATCACACATGGCTTTATTTATGCCAACATTTCCTATTCTGCAGGATATAAAAAACATACCTTGGTCCTTACACTTGGGTGGAATTTTCCTTTGTAGTACTGCAAAAACATGTCCCCCCACATTTACCCATTCGTTTCCTTGGAGTTTCTTTTTGCTAATACACAGTTCTTTTAAAAAATTTGCATAGTGTGGAACATGTTTAATTGCATCAAGTAAAGGAACATTAATTTCTACATTCATAATGTCTCAATGATTTCTTTTTTCTCTCATTCCTTTTTAACTTGGGTGAGCCTTCTAGGGTATGGGGGAGGTACAATGGGTTATAAGGTGCTGGCTTAGTAGGAGCTGCTGGTTCGGGTTCCTGTTCAATGTTGTAGTCACGACTCATGCCAGACATTAATTCTGACTATGTTTCATCTTTTACGATTACAGAAGTCACATTTTGACTTGGGTTCAGCTCGATTTGAGATGAAAATTTTCCTTGCTTCTCCAAATGACTAACCGTAAGTGCTAACTTACTTATTTGCTGCTCAATTTCTTGGAAATACGCCTCAAACTTTTGTTGGAGCTTTTCGGTGCTAATGGTCAACCTCTCTACTATGGCTTCAATAGATGACTTTGAAGGTTGATACTGTTGAGGAAGAGGTGGTGTTGGTTCATATGGTTGATTATATCGAGAATTCGATCCATAGCTCAGGTTTGGGTGATCCCTCTACCCTGCATTGTACGTGTTTGATTATGGATCGTAACTCCTTTGAGGTGGCTCTAGGAAGTTCCCAACGGCATCTACTTGTGCAGTCGTGTCCTAAAGTAAAATTGGGCATGAGTCGGTAGGATGATCAAGCTTGGCACAAATCTCACACAACCGAGCTGGGTTCGTTTTTCCTGCAAGCATATTTCCTTTGTGGCTTGGTAAATGTATGATATCAGTCATGTTTCATGCTAGAATAAGTGATGATATATGCTTATATGTTTTGGCATGTGGACTGTTATAAAATAAGGTATAAAAGGTAGCTAAATTAACGAATGGTTGGAATTGACATATTTGAAAGTGATGCTTGGAAGTATGTTTGTTTTGGTTCAAGATAAGGTCATATAGGTTCTGTAACTATTTGTAACGTGTTTACGCAAGTGTACGTAGTCATTCAAGTAATAAGTAAGGAAAAATAAGTTACCGTCTCCATAGGGATTGCATAAGCTTAAACAATTGATCGCAAAATTATAATTATCAATTTGATGTAAAAAAACTCAATAAATTTAGATAGTGATGATTAGATTAATTAAATGCAAGAGTGATCCCTAATGCAATTTCTAATCTAACTGCAATTTACCTAAATGTATGAATGAAGGCTTTAGTAAAAAAACAATCAACTTTAAATAGGCTAGGATTATTATATTATTCAAATCAACTTACTCTCATCATGCTAATATGTTCTCAATTATTTCCATGGCAACTTAATCTCTTATGGGTTTGGAAACCAAATGAAGTCCTCACGGATCTTTTACTTAGTTAAATATGCATGTTACTGATCATATTAGATTAAGGGTTTCTTAGCATTTATCAAGGTCACAGGGACATTTACGTTTGCAATAGTTTAATTACATAAATCTAAAAACCATGCAAGATAATAGAGCTAACTAAAGATATTATGAACCTTAACTTAGTCAGTTTTAATGACCTAAATTAAGTAGTGCACTTTTCAATTATGTGCCTACTAGTTGTTGTTTGGTTAGGATCACTTAGCTAATTTGAATGCACCTAAGCACACATGAATGAAATGCATCATAATATTAATTGGAAACATAATTGACTGAGGCACAAAACATGTTAACATGAATTAAATAAATCTCATCAATTTAATATAATCATCCCAGCAAATAGGATTTAAAACTTCATAGTTGATGTCAAAAAACATAAAACTCAAAGCAAACATGTTAAAATAAATAATAAATGGAAAACAGTAGACTCAGTTAAGCAACCTTCCGGATCTATTCTAACTGGAGCGCTCATTTGTTCTAATTGAAGCTTCTTTTGCTAAGGGTTTAGAGGGAAGCCGACTAAAGAGTGATTTTGACAACGCTTTTGAGGCTAAAGATTGGTAAGGGAAACAGGGAAAAGGGATTGAGAGAAAACTAGAGTGAGTGAGAGAGGAATGTTGAGTAATGAGGGACGAGGGATAAGTGAGGATGGCAAGGTATTTATAGGTGAAGGTGAGGATTTGATTTTACTAAAAATAGTTTTAAATTTCCTTCCTTACCTCTCTCATAAGGAAAATGGATGACCAAGTCTTCTCAATTTGAATTTGAATTTCAAGCTAAAGATAGCTATAGAGTGGACGATTTCAACAGGAAAGTTGTTGAACTAAATTCTGATTATTTTCCAACTGTAGGGACCTTCAATTAAATATCCCAAAACACGTTATTGGGCAGTCACATCAAGTGCTAAAATTAGGCTTTTAATTCCCCTTGTTGGACAGTTCTTTTGTCGAAAACTTAGCAGACATGTCCATCAATTAACACCTTTCTTACTGGATCAAGTAGTCAACCCCATGCCCAAAATTGCATGGTCTTGCCGTCCACATGGATAATTTGTGCATGGCCATCTTTTATTTATTTAAATTATGTCTCCAATAGCCTACCTACATAGTGAAAAATACATACATTAATAAATCAACATGAATTCATATAAAATATGCATGAAATTCATGTAATTAAGCATAATTTCACATATATTCCAAATTCATGTCCAAAATTACTAATTAAGTAAAATTCTCCTATTTCAATAATAATTACTCAAGATAAACACAATAATTATGTAAAAAGGTGATAAAAATATATAGAAAAACCCTATATAATTTCGAGTTTATAGGTTCATAGCGTACAAAATAAAATGGATAGGTTAGTTTGTGGAAGTTGAATGGCATGCCTTATTATGTTTTGGTATAGGTAGATTTGGCATTTGAATGAATGTAATGAAATAAATTGATTTTGAATAGTTTGAGCTCATGTTTCATTTGGTTTTGGTTGGAATGGTTAGGTGATTTGTTTAGCATGAAAAGATATGAATTTAAGTTGTTTTTAACGGTAAAAAATTGTATGAATCATATAGGTAATTTTGCAGATATTGAATGGGAATCAAAATGGCATTTTTTTACCAAAAACAGGGTCTTCGTCACAACCTCCAACTCTCAATGTCGCAACATGGTGCCAAAACAGGATGTCGTCGCGACGTTGGTATGTATGAAGTCCCAACGTGACATATTGAGAAGGCGACATCGCGATGTCAGACTAAAAGTTTTAAAACTTTACAGTTTGGTCCTAATTCATACTCGAGTTAATAAAAGAGCTTTTGTAAGCTCGTGTAGGACCCAAAAATAATTGGGTAACATATTATGTACATGAATGCTATTTGTTTACATATTTGAATGATTATGTGTTGCATAATGGTTTGAATTTACTCAGTCGGTAGTTGTAGCATCTCAAAGCTCAAACCCACAATCGGGTCAAGTATGAGGTGCTACAACCAGTATAGATGGGAGATGCCATGAAACATATACAAGTAAGAAATCTTGGATTTATTTAAGAATTGAAAGTTTAAAATATTTTTATAAATTAATTAAAATATATTTTAGACAAGATTTAAAGTTTTAAAAAAAACTTAAAATCATTTAGGATTTATTTGGAGTTAATCAGAGGTAATCGAAACTCAAATTGAGCTCTAGAAGGTCAAAACAACTTAAAATAGTGCAATGTTGAAAATAGGCGTGCTGTCTCGACAAGAAAGATTTGATGTCGTAACATGAATGACTGAGTTAATAAGGTCGCAACATGAGAAAAGAGAAGTTGTAACATCGGGCACTGAAACTACATTTTCCAACATCACTATCTTTCGAGTCATTATAGTAACCAGGGATAAACCTACTTATCTTAGTCCTTATTAATGTTGAGTCGGTCTTATGGATTTCATGCTAGTTTCATTCAAGTCGCATTTTAGTACTATTCATTGTTTCATTTTGATTTGCCAAAGTGTAAGGACTCAACTTACACATTAACAGCCTGTTGACCAATTCATTTAATGAAAATATCTATTTAAGACTCTTAAGTAGAGTGCATAGTATCTTGACATGCTCTTTCACATTTACCATCTATAGTCGTTAACCTTTAAGTGATTCATATACATCATATTTATTTTTTTGAACTATAGCATGCTTAAATAATCAATTTCCTTAATATTGTTTAAGGTAAGTTCACTAGGCCACACACGATTAAAGCTCATTATCATGTGAAATTCTCTTTTGCTTACCTATTCATTTACCTTATTTTTGTATCTTTTAGTTACAAGACATTTAGTTCATGACACTTACTCTTGCTTTTAGCCATCTATAGTAACATTTAAAGTTTATTAACAACATTTATCTTATTTTTTCCCATAGTCTACTTTAGTAAAACCGACTCAGATACACAGTACTCTTCCACCATACCAATGAGCATCAAAGTGCTAAACTGAAAGATAATGCAAACATACCTCCATCTCACTAAAGAGTTCATAAGATCATAAACTACACTACACCAATATGCACTTAAGTTCATGGCCCGAAGGCGATATAAAGTGCAATTAAGTGCAAAAACTCCGACAAAACTCCAATACGCTATAGCCTCTAATTAGCATACCAACCATATCCTAACATTTCACTAAGTTTAGTAGGGAATTTTTCAATTATAATTAACAAGTATCCATCAAGGCCGTGTCTCCACATATTCATGTCAAAATCATATTAATAAAGGCCTTTTGAGTATGTTCATCTCCACATGTAGGCTCTTGGAAAAAATCTAGTTCGAAATCAGTTTTCTTGCACAATAGAAAATTAAAATTATTTAAAATTGAGTTGATTTGTGATATTTATAGCAATAAACTTTACTCAAAATCGCACATGTGTCTTCAACTAGACAGACCTTGTCATTCTCGAATTTCAACTGAAGACCTTCTCCACTATTCTCGTACCACAAATTGCTTCGAGTGTGGGCTTGAACGAATTTGAAGCAAACACAAAACCAAAAATTATTTACTTCACATTCAGTGGGAAAGCAAATCTCTCTTTAATAGAAATTGGTAGACTTGTTATTCTGAAAAATAGATTTTATATTTAGAAAATAAATTCTCACTATTTTCGGGCAGAATAATAATATTTCAAAGTTGTATTTTTAGCCCTACCCTTACCATCTATTTATAGAGAGAAGAAGTGAAACCCTTATTGAATTAGGAAAAGTTTATTTCAATAGAAAAACAAAATCCTGGTTCAACTAGGAGAGAGGGGCAGCAACACTAGTTAAATATACTAAGGTTTTCCATCCTATGTATTAGCATGAGTGGCTTTTGGGTCTCTCCTGTACCAGGTCCAATTATAAATATTTCCTAGCACTTTATAATTCAATCCAACTCAATACACGTTTTTCTATTTTCCAAAATAAAAATCATAAATTAATTTATATAAATAATTTAATTTCCCAATTAAATAATTTTCTTAACCCAATTCTAATTCCATTAAAATCATAGCAACTTTACCGTAGAAGAATCTATGAGATAATATATTCAATTCCTACATTCAATGGATTCAAAATGACCAATTAAATCAATTCCATTTTTGAACTCCAATTACTTAATTATCCAAGTCATTTCCATTTAGTGAGAAAATCACATTCATTTCTTAATGTTTCTCATTTCTCCAACGTTACCATTTCTATCCATTTATGTTCATTTGATTTAACATGAAATTCATTTATGGTTTCAACAAGCTAGCGGAGGGCCCGATTGTACATATCTAATTAGGGCTCAAATGATTTATAATTATGAGTCAGCTTTTCACCTATTAATTATAAACTTATTTAGTCATGAAGTGATTCCACTATAGTGTCGCGACTGAGCTCTCCTTAATGACATACCATTACGAAAGAAACTTGATTGGTGCTCATCCAATAACTTTGTCATAAGTGTGTTACCCTCATAGGATATCTTTAATCTCTTTTGGATAAATTTTCTCTCCTAATATGATCTTGTTTTATCTCATGACAACCATTACATCTTGATTCATGAAAAGTCAATTACTATAGAATAGTAATCAAGTAATTCATCAAAAATATGAATGACTCGTGGCCACATTTACTTTTCATCTATCATGTAATGCCAATAAGAGGATATCATTTACTCGTGTCTTGGGCTATGAATTCCACTATTGTGATTGATGCTATATACTGCAGA
Source organism: Gossypium raimondii (assembly GCF_025698545.1). NCBI lineage: Eukaryota > Viridiplantae > Streptophyta > Magnoliopsida > Malvales > Malvaceae > Gossypium > Gossypium raimondii. The sequence continues at coordinate 34,572,902 of NC_068566.1, forward strand.
AGTCATATACCAAACACACCAGCTTTCGGTTCCTTATTTATTTGAACTCAGGATTTTACTTACATCAAAGTATATGAGTCATGCATACATAGTCCATCATCCACTTAGGATTAAGGTATGCCACACTTTGAACGTTATAAGTGAATAAATCCATAAACACATTCAAGATCTATTCTTTTTAGCTCTGTCTGATGTACTGTCAGTCCAGTTAGTCACATATATGTTTCTATCTTCTGGGAGTCATCTGCTTCGATGCCTAAGACAAGGCATCTCCCTAATTGGACTTCATAGACGTCATATTAGTCTTTTAATAAGTTTTCTCATTTTTTATTAGACTAAGGACATGTTTTGGTTCATTTACTAATATAATTTGTCTTTCCGCATTACAATCCGACCACGTAATACCGCTTAGTATTAGTTTAAACAGTAGACAGCTAGTGGGCCATTATTTGCTTCTATTTTATTTTGCATGCAAAAACTACATGATGACATTATACAAAGTAAATTAATGCAATCCATGGATTATTTTATTAATCAATCTATCCCATGCCATAATAATAATAATATAGTTTCAAATAACCAGAAATATAAAATAATTAATCTAAAATACTTTTATATAGAAATCAATATTCCGAGTCGAACCCTCCAAATGTGAAGTCTGCATCCTAAGTTTGTGGGTTAACTAAAAAGAAGGAAAATAAAAATGGGTGAGCTATGAAAGCTTAGTGTGAATTCATTTACAATAAAACCAATATAAATTGTTAATAGGATACATAATAAATAACATTGCTCATAGTTAACATAGATAGCAATTCAATTCAAAGCATGGCTTTTCAATACAACTAATATTTAAGCATCATAACATATAGTTAAATATATCAAATAATCAATTCTCAAATTTTCACATAAATACAAAATTCATATATTCATAAATATTTATATCACCATTCATATGCACGTAAATCTCGTAGCATAGCTTGTCTCAAGTATGTTCATGATATCGAAGATGTTATTCAATTTCAAGTTCATATGGACAAAATCCTACCCTACCATGACACTCCATATGAGCGTTCCCCATAACTCCCTTCTCCAGTCACTCTAAGATGTGGATAAACCACCATTATTTTGCAATTTTCACTGCTAATGGTTGGGGACACATAGCAAACTGACGCAATTTGGAATCTGCTCTGGCTATGGGTACACAACAAAATAGTGCAGATAAAACCTTCCAATGGTTGTGGAAGCATAACATACTTGTAGATAAAAGTTGTTAGAGGGTTGTGGTTGCACAGTAAAATGGACGCAATGGGAATTTGCTTTTGTTGTGGATACACAGTGCACAATTAAATGCAGATATATTGCCATATACTTCCTTTGATCATAACACCTCATCCCATGCAAAGCAATACAATCAATTTAATGAAATAATATATTGTAACATTTAATGTTCTACAACATGGAAAATCAGTAACAATCTCAAGTATATTCATGCATTCAATACGACAATAATTTAAGGCATATTATTCATACGATTAAACAAATATATTAGGTAATATATACGAACATTAGTTGATGCAACTATTCATAGATACAAATAAATACGACATTAATTTAATCATTCATGGATTCTAGCATGTCCTATATAATCAGGGACCTAATTGCATAATTTAATTCTTTAGAAATAGTGCGGAACCTATTTAAGGACTAAACTGATCAAAACATAAAATTCTAGGTTAAAATTGTAAAATTTAATAAAAAGGGGCACATGGTCGTGTGGTCAGGCCGTGTAGGTCACATGGTCCTATAGGAAGGTCCAAGTCGTGTGGTCTGGGCTGGATTCGATTTAACCTCAATTTTTTTGTAAAAGAACACACACTTGAATTTCAGGGTCTCGTACGATGATCCTCGTATCTGAATCTGATTCGTGTCACCTGTACGAGTCTTTTGATTGACAAAAACGTAAGAATTAATATTTACCTTTAAGATTTATCAAAATTTTAGCAAGACTTTCGGGAAAACTCGAAAAAGATTCGAAATCTATTTGAAAGGTTTTCAATAATGGTGTTATTCCAGAATCCTAGGTTCTATGGAATTAGAAACAAGATTGTTTACTGATTTTGGCTCGTTTAGACACGGATTTGATGAACGGGTTGATTTTGATTCAAGATTAAAATATAAAATTTCCAGCAAAAGAAGATAAAGATTTATGAAAAATAAAAGTAGGAAAATAAAAGGAAAAAAGATGTATTTAAAGAAGAGAGAAAAGAAATTCTAAATAAAAAAGATAATGAAAATTTTATTATGATTAGGGAATGAGTTAAAAGGCTAAGTTATGCAATTTTTTAGGGGTTGTTTTGGCAAATAAACCCTCCAGCCGAAATTTAAAACAAAAGGAAGGGATTTAATGTGATTAGAACTTGGGACATGAAGGAGGATAGAGTTATGTTTCACCATTGGGTTATTTCCCATTTCTTGGTTACTTTCTACAACATTTATTTCTTATACTAACTTGAATTTGTTTCTTAATTGCTGAAAAATAAAAGAGAAATGCAAAGAGAAGGGCTTGAACTTTGGTTCTTAAGAGGTTTTACTAATCTCTTAACCACTAATACTAAGGCTCAATTCATGATAATTTTATAAATTCTAACCTCTAATTTTTGGGTGTTACAAAATATCGATTTATTATTCCTAATATTTTAACTATAGTTTAGCAAGGAAAATATTTTATTTATTTATGTTTTAATAAAAATTGGGTTTATGCATACTAATTATTAAACGTAACTTGATATCCTAAAATTCAAATTAGATTACATGCAATATGAAAACAAACCCAAATCCTAAGTCCCAGGCCATAGTTTGACATAAAGTCATAATACAAACTTTGAATAATAATAATTGAAATAAATCAAATAATGAGCCTAAAATAATTTTATAAATAAAAAACCAAGTCGAGACCCGCCAAATGTTGTGCTCGTGTCCTAACCTAGTGAGTTATCTGAAAATATATGAAAATAAAATGGAGTGAGCTATGAAGCTTAGTTTGAGTTCCATCACAAGATAATAAGTGCAACCAATTAACATACGAAATCACATCACATATAATAATTCATAACAACAGATTTTAAATATCATATTGACAGATCATCATCATACTCATATATACATATATATACCATATTAGAAATCTCAAAATCATTTGCACATACTTTTGTGAATGCAACAGAGATATAGATTTAACAGGAAAGATTCTACCCCACCGCTACACACCATAATAAAAGTTCCCCAAACCTCGTTCATCCCTACACATCAAGTTGTGGATAAACCATGAAGTTGTAGGTTAATACGCTGCCAAATGGTTGTGAATACACAACTTAATTGTAGATAAAAGAGACCAAATAATATGTGAATAAACCACCAGAATTGCATATTAATATTCTGCCAGAACTTCCTCCTTTCAAAACATCTCATCCCATGCAATAAAATATGGCATGCTTATAACAGAATAAAGCAGAAACGGCTAACATGCTTGTAACAAACCGAGAATGGCAGTAATAAATATACTATCAACTAATTGATACAACAGCTAAAACATGTACTTTTCAAGGGTTCAATTTGACGGTATCATAAGGTATGTTGTACGAACAATTCACAAATACAGATATAATAGACATGCTTAACCACAATTCATGCAATTATATAAATATAATATTAATTTAGACAATTAGACCATGGATTTTAGCATTACTCATATTATCAAGGACTCAATTGATTAAAATAAAACACTAAAAATAGTTTAAGAATCATTCAGGGACTAATATGCACAAAACATAAAATTCTAGGGAAAACTATAAATTTTGAGAAATAGAGGCCACACAATCATGTGAATGGACCGTGTGGAAAGCCTGGACTGTGTGGCGGGGTTAAACGGTCATGTGGCTAGGTTGTGTAACAGACTGAGGCTATGTGGAAATTTCAAAATCAAGGTGTAGGGGAGACATGATCGTGTGGCAAGTCGTGTGAAGGGTCTTAGGTTGTGTGAGAATCAAATTTCTAGGGTGTTTAGGGGAACATGGTCGTGTGGCTCTCATGCCCATGTGGCTTTATCCCGAGGCACAGTTTGCCTCGATTCATTTTTAAAGAAACACAGACCTATTACCGAGAGACCGAACGATGTACCTCTTGTTCAAACCTTATCTGGGGTACTAAACTGGGTCCTTCAAACAATAGTTACGTAAGAATTAGTATCAGGTCTCAAGACAAATCAAGATTTCGGGAGATTTTTGGCAAGATTCTTAAAAGATCGTTTAATTGCTCGCGAAATTAATGTGGATAGAAATTCTACAGGAATTTAAGATTTAAACATAGAGTTCGGAAATGTTCTTACCAATTTTTGGCGAGATTAGAAAGGAATTTGACGACGATTTGCTAAACCGATAACAACACAACAGAACGGGAGATGATTTTATTTCAGGAAACAATAATATTTCACAGCAATGGAGAGAAAAATATTTGCAATTAAGAGAATGAAAAAAGAAAAAAAAGAAGAAGAAATAGAGATAAAAGAAATAAAATTTTGATTTGGTTGGGAAAAGGAACTAGAATACAAATATAATTAGGAAAAGGCTAAATACCAAGGGTTTCCAAATTTTAAGGGGCTGGATAGCAATTTACTCCTTGTTTTCAAAAATAGAAAGGAAATGAAGGAATTGGGATGACTTGAATTTGGGATTTCAAGAAAGTAAGAAGAATACTTAACCATTAGGCTACTACCCACACTTGTTAAGTTTTCACTCTAAATATTATTTATTTTGGTATGGTTTTTGTCATGGTTTGCTGAAATTAAAAAGATTTAAAAAAATGGAAAATGTGTGAATGGAACCTAAGACCTCTAAGAAAAAAGAGTAATACCTAACCATCAAACCTAATCATTTTCTTAATTATTTATTTCATCTAATCCTATATAATTTGAGGTGTTACACATTAAAGTCGAAGGATAAATGAAGTTAATCATGATTTAAACAAATACTCATATCTATATAATTAAAATATTCATATTTTATATTAGGTTAAAATATGTCATAAGTCTTTGTACTCTTTGTAAATTTGGAATTTATCCGTGTACTTATATTTTGGGAATTTAATCATACTGTTTAGATTTAAAAATCCAGTCCAACTATTAACATTATTAAAATGATTTTGTTAAATCTAGGTTCATTATAACGCCGCTATTTAAGTTACATGGCTACCAAGTGAATATTTTATTTAAAATGTCCCATCAAGAAATTAACTAGAAAATGACAATGTTAATTGCACTTGAATTTTGAACTCTAAAAGTACAGAGACTAAATTTCAAATTTATGAAGAGTACATGGACTTATGGCATAATTTAACCTTTATACCGTAAAACATTTATTATTAATATATTTATAATTTTAATATATATTTATTATTAAAATATTAATATATATTTCAGTAATATATGAAGAATATTATTTAAACTTTAAATTTATTATTTTTAAAATTTATTATTAAAATAAAATCTCAAATTAAATAATTTATTAAAATAACAAGTTATCTTAATAATTAAATATGTATGTTTAATAACATTTAAATATATATATATATATATAATCTATGTTTTTAATATTTTAAATGTAACCTTCCAAACCCGGCCTATACGTTATGGCTAGATTGAGAAGGCTACATTAGCTACCGAAATGGCTAAGCTAACTTACATTACTTTTGAAGACCTAAAATAAACTCATTTTAAGGAAAACTGTAGTTGTACTTTGAGTTAGCTTAAAAGCATTCATTCATTAGGTCATGTATACTCAGGATTCATTTTATTGTTGATAGTGTTGTTTTAGAAAAACCGTTTGCTTGTCTCTCTTCTTTAAGAAAAAAAACTCGATGTTAAACTAATGCAACGAAAAAACCATTTTTCAAGTCATTTTGGAAACTTAGTTGCCTTATCGATTTATTTTTCAAAAATGGTTCCTTTGCAATGCAGTGGAAACTAGGGAACAATATAAAATTTTACTTAAGCCCGATATCATGCATTATCCGATTATTATGCTTGAGTAATCCATGCATGCAAAAACCCCCAAAACAAAAGTTACCAAGCCACAGACCAGAAATAAATTAAAAATTACAAACCAAAACCAATAAAGACTTAATAATACTTATTAAGAATAGTCTGAGGTCCAAGGAGATTCTCCGTATGTCGAGTTCGGTCCTAATTTTGATGTTTACCTAAAAAGTTAAAAACTATTGGGGGTGAGCTTATGAAAAGCTATTAAACAAACAAAAACATAAATATCGAATACAGTGAAACATATTAGCATTAACAAAAAAATAGAACCATCATAGGAATTTCTAATCATTACATAGCCATTATCAATATCGATGTCAAATGGTGCATGAGTATGGGACATCATTCATTCAAGTTACAATCATTAATTTTGATATTATTTAATACAAAAAAATACAATACGTAGCATAAATCAATAACCTTCGAATATGTCGTGCACATGATGCAATGCAAAAAGGTTCCTACCCATACCATCAACTACACACCACAAGTTCCCTAGAACCCGTCATCCGAACTCCAAAACATTTATGGGTGATAAGCTGTAAAAGTAACATATTTTAATGTCATTTTGAATGCATTTTTGGATGATTAATCATGTAAATTCATGTTTCTATAAAGTTGTTTCCAGTATCCATACGGCCTGGGCATTCCCACACAGGCTACCTACACGCCCATGTGTCAGCCCGTGTCGATATCGCACCTTGTTTCTCAAACACGCGAAAAACCCCAATTTTTAGGCTTTCTGAGTATTCTTGTGACACTCCAAACCTGGCCTAGACGTTATGGTCGAATCTGACGATGTCACATGGTAGTGCTTTTCAAAAAATATGTCGTCGCTAAATCCCTTTTTCTATTTAACCATTTAATTTCATTTTTTATGTTAATTTCAAACCGTGTCGTTCATTTCCAAAATATTATTCATTTACATATCGTTATTCAAGTTCCAAACTTTTTTTATTGCAGAAGCTTTTAAATAGTTTGCGTATTCGTGGTATTTTTGATAAAACATTAATTTCATTTAAAAACCCGAGTTTTACCTAACACTAGCAGATTTAAATCATCAAACCGTATAAAATCCAAGTTTAAACCAAAATCCGTAAAGGACATATTACAGCAAACTACTCCCAAATAAAAGTAAAATCATATATAGGTAATAAACAGTTTAAAAGAAGTCGTATGGCCACCACTGAGTCCTCCGTCCCATCGATCATGCCTATATATGGGGATTACCTGTACAGATTAAACAGAAGGGGTGGGTTTACGTAAACTCAGTGTTTAATCTCTATACAAATGTACAGACAGTAAATAGATAATCACAGTCTAGGCTTAATCCCTTTTCTGTATCAGTATCAGTCTAGTTTGGGTCTTAGCCCATCTCAGTAAAAAAACAGTCATACAGTAGGGCTTTAGCCCATCACAGTATCAGTAGCGGAAACAGATATGCAGTCACAAAAATCTTACCCATCCAGCCTCTACACACCAGCTCCGTCCAAACCTACACTCCATGTGGGGATATAATCAACCCACCCATCCCTACACTCCAAGTAGTACCGAATGCGGCACTAGACAGTAGTTTGCAGCTGAGCTACCAGTAAATTAGGCTCGAGGCCTTTCAGTACACTTCCTCCGAACAATATAATCCCCCAACCCAAGCAATGCAATATACAAATATGACATGCTTTAACATAATATCATGTATGTAAATAGGGCATACAGTCTCAAATCAGTGGGGCATAATCATGTTTAATCATATCAGTCATACAGTCATTTCAGTCAATTTAGGGTCTAGGTAAGCTTACCGACCCTACAGTAGGTTCACAGTCGACTTGGGCGACCCGTGCAACCTTAACAGTCAAACAGTGAAAATGGGCCTACAAGCCCATGATGTTCACCTGTGTGGCCCCACACGCCCATGTAGCCCACATGACCCAAATTATCCTTGGCCTCGTGATCCATTTTAATGTAACCCGTGCTCGTTAATTATTCATATATGTTTCCACTATTTACTCATATGATCCTTCAAAGTTGTCTACCTGAGTCACTATTACTAAATTATTTGTATCTTAAGCTATAGAATTTTGAATTAAGATCTGCAAATTTTCCCTAAAACCAGACTCACATATATTCTTACCATAAAATTTTTAGAATTATTGGTTTAGCCAATAAGTACAGTTTATTCTTTAAAATTTCCCCAGTTCTACTGTCTGACAGTTTCCACATTTCTGCACTAAAAATTAATTATCTTCTCTTACAAAATTCGGATGATGTTCTTGTTTGATTCTCTTGAAAGTAGACTCATTCAGGATTTTAAATATATAAATTATAACCCATAACTATTTTTATAAAATTTTTAATAATTTTCCAAATTCAAGATAGGGGATTCTGAAATCATTCTGACCCTATCTCACTAAAATTCAAATATCTCATAATATAAAATTCTTTTCCTTACTTTGTTTCCTTTAAGAGAAACTAGACTCAAATATATTTAATCCCATACTTTTTTCATCCTCTAATTCAATTTCCACAATTTATGGTGACTTTTCAAAATTAGCCTACTGCTACTCTCCAAACAACAAGCAATTTCGTCTTTTCGACGAATCCCTTATTTTTTTGTTTCGGGTACACACCTAGTTTTGTTTGAATCTAAAACAGTCCCCGAGCACTCCAAAGCTGCAAAAACTTCAAATCAGTATGTTTACAAAAGTCACGATGAGAGCCTTAATCCTCGCGAAATGTGAATTTGCACAAGTGTTGCTTAACGCTACGAAATCAAGAGGAAAGAATGGATTAGGGGAAACAAGGGAACTTCGGTAGTAGTAGAGGAAAGAAGAGAAAACATAACCGAGTAAGAAGCAAAGAAAAAAGAAAAATTTGACAGAGATGGGGGGAGAAACCGTCAGAACAATAGAGAGAAAAACGACTCTCTTTTTTTCAAAAAAGGAAAAAATGATCTGATTTTTGATATAGTCCCCTATAATCCTCTAATTCACTCCTAAAATCACTCCCCCACTTCCCATTACACATCCCCCACTCAGAAACCTAGTTCAACACAACTCTTGCCGAAATTAGGAGCAAAAAAATACAACCCATACAGTCCCAAAGATTCGAACCCATGACCTCCACCATAATAACACACCATTTAACCACCAGACCAGCAAGCCCGTTCTGATGTAATTAACCCAACAATAAAATAAAAGCCTACTGAACAAGAGTAAGGCCCAATTCATTCAAAATACGAAAATTTACCCAAGCGAAGGCTTGAACTTGGGACCTCCCAAACACTCCCAGAACACATAACCACTAAAGCTGATAGATATTTGTGTCATATTATCACAATAACGAAATTAGAAATTTTGGGGCGTTACAATTCTACCCCTCTAAAAGAAAATTTCGTCTTCGAAATTTACCTAATCAGAATAGATGAGGATACTGTTGACGCATCGCATCCTCAGGCTCCCACGTGGTCTTCTCGGTGCTATGATTACACCACATAATTTTTACCAGTGGAATGGATTTCCTTCTTAGAACCTTAACATCGCGATCCAGAATCTGAATCGGCTCTTCCTCAAAGGTCAAATTTGGCCTAACCTCGATCTCTTCAATAGGAACAATATGAGTAGGATTAGAGCGATAGTGCCTCAACATATTCTCCAATATCTGAATCACCCTCCCAAACTGACCATCGGTCTGAGGATGGAATGCAGTACTGAAGTCCAACCTTGAACCTGGAGCCCTATATAACTTCTTCCAAAATCGAGACATGAAACGAGGATCCCTATCAGAGGTGATTGAAACCGGTACTCCATGCAGTCTCACTATCTCAGAAATATAAAGCTTCGCCAGCTTCTATAAAGAATAATCAGTACGAATCGGCATGAAGTGGGTGGACTTGGTCAATCGATCCATGATGACCCATATTGAATCCTTCTTAGTGGGTGTTAGAGGTAACCCATTAACGGAATCCATAGTTACATGCTCCCATTTCCAAAGAGGAATATTAACCGGCTGCAGCAAACCCAAAGGAAACTGATGCTCAGCCTTAACCTGCTGGCAAGTTAGACATCTGCCTACAAAATCAGTAACCTCACGTTTTAACCCTGGTCACTAATATAACTCACGAAAGTCTCTGTACATCTTATTTCTGCCATGATGCATAGCATAAGGGTTACTATGCGCCTCTCTCAGTATGGCCTGTCTCAAATCAGTACCATTCGAAACACAGATTCTCTCACAGAAATAGAGTACCCTATCACTATTTAGTCTAAAATTTTTTAGTACTACCTTTAATCTGTCGAAATCGAAGACCCAATGACTCATCGTCCAACTGCTTACACTTAATCTGCTCAATCCATGACGACTTAATCCTGAAGCTTAGTTAATTAACTACCATCATCAAATAAGCTTAGGCGAGTAAATATCGCCCTGATCAAATCAGTCATAGCCCTACTGCTCAGTACATCAGCCACCAGATTGGCCTTACCAGGGTGGTACTTAATGGTTTAGTCATAGTCTTTAAGCATCTCAATCCATCTGTGCTGCCTAAGATTATGCTCCTTCTGAGTGAGGAGATACATGAGGCTCTTATGATCAGTGTAGATGATACAGTTTTCACCATACAAATAATGCCTCCAGATTTTCAGTGCAAATACCACAGCGACCAACTCCAAGTCATGCATCAGATAATTCGCCTCATGGGTCTTAAGCAGACAAGATGCATAGGCTACCACCTTACCATCCTGCATTAACACACATCCCAAATTGACATGTGATGCATCACTATAAACAGTAAACTCTTTTCTAGGCTCTGGCTGTATCAGAATAAGGGCATCAGTCAGTACAGTCTTAAGCTTTTCAAAGCTCTCTTGCTGTGCATCAATCAAGTTAAATGGCACACCCTTACGTAGCAGCTTAATCAAGGGTGTTGCAATCAATGAAAAAACCCTCTACAAATCGTCGATAATATCCCACCAGTCCTAGAAAACTGCAGATCTTAGACACGTTCCTAGGCTACTTTCACTCCAACACAGTCGCAATCTGTCGAGGATCAACTTGAATCCCCTCATTCAAAACTATATGACCAAGAAATGTCTCCTCACGCAGCCAGAACTTGTACTTACTAAACTTAGCATAGAGCTATTTTTCCCTCAAAGTCTGAAAAACGACTCGAAGGTGCTCATCATGCTCATCCTCAGTCCCCGAGTAAACCAGTATGTCATTGATAAATACCAACACAAACCGATCCAGATAAGGCTGGAACACTCGATTCATTAAACTCATGAAAGCTACCGGTGCATTAGTAGTCTAAATGACATCACTAGGAACTCGTAATGACCATAACAAGTCCTAAACGCCATCTTATGAACATCAGGCTCATTAACCCTTAATTGATGATATCCATATCAGAAGTCAATCTTGGAGAAAATCGAAGCCCCTCAAAACTGGTCAAATAGATCATCTATCCTCGGTAGGGGGTACCTATTCTTAATAGTCAATTTGTTCAGCTGCCTGTAGTCGATGCACATACGCATAGATCCATCCTTTTTCTTTACAAACAGAACCGGTGCTCCCTACGGAGACACACTGGGGCAGATGAACCCAAGATCTAAAAGCTCTTGAAACTGAGCCTTAAGCTCCACAAGCTCCTTTGGTGCCATTCTATAGTGAACAATGGACGCCAGAGCTGTACCCAGAAGGAGTTCTATCCCAAACTCCAGTTCACGATTCAGAGGTAAACCCAATAGTTCATCAGGAAAGATGTCCAGAACATCCTTTACCATTCTGATATCCTTAACTGTAGAGTCCCTAGAATCTGAAACACTTACATGGGCCAAGAATGTCTCACATCCTTTACAAACCAACTTCTCTGCCACCAATGCAGAGATCACATTAGATAAGTAGTTCCGACGTTCTCCGATCATGACTACCTCCATATCTTCCTCAGCGATTTTTGCCTTCTCGACTAGGGCAGAAAGATCTTGCTCCCTCTGCGGGGCTATCAAAACTCTCAAATTATCTCTGAAGCCATCCTCAAAGCGGACACGTCGCTCATACTCAGATGCCACCATACCTCGCACATAGCGGCTCAGTCTCAAAAACTCGACCTTGTACTCGACCATTGATCAATCCCCCTGTTTAAGATTTAAAAACTCCCTCTTACATGCATCCACATAACTAGCTCCGACATGTTTTCCCTAGAAGGTGGTCTTAAAGAACTCCCAGGTCAGACGTTTGGGCTGAGTGCCCTCCTTAACGGTCAGCCACCACTTATGTGCCTCGTCCCGCAGCAGCGAGACTGCACCCTTTAATTTCTGCTTAGGGGTGTAATCTAGATCATCCATGATCCTCTCCGTGGCCTCAATCCAGTACTCGGCCACACTAGTGGCGACCCTAGTGACACCCCTAAAGAGCTCAGCTCCATTAGACCAGATTCATTTTGTAACTGACCATCAGCCCCCAAATCCAGTATTAGGCCCAACGACCCTCTCTAAAATTCTTAGCGTAGCCTGGGACAATCCATCGTCCCCAGCCATGTGATCTTAAGACCCAGTCTCAATAGCGAGCGACACTGGCGTCTCACTCGTATCCAAATTTTGTAGGCTATCCGATGACGTAGACTCAGCTCGAGGCCCTCTACGACCCTTACCTTGGCCTCTAGTACCTCGTCCGTGGATACCTCGTGTACTCATATCTAATTGAATTTATCTAGTATTATAAGTTTTATGAATCAGTTACAGTTTCAGTGTTTATTAACAAATGTTTTATGTAAAACAGTACCGGTTATTCAAAGTTCATTTCAGTAAATCGCAGTCTCACTATAGTTTCCAGTTTCTCTACAATTTTCAGTATACACTAACTAAAGTGTTTTCAGTACAGTTTACTACCTATAGTGGTTTCAGAATATACTATCCATAACAGTTTCAGTTTAAAAGAACTCATAGTTCAGAATACTTACAGGATCAACGCTGAAGACTCAGTGTTCCACTTACTCAGTAAAAACATTTTAAATCATTTGGAAATCAATCAATTTTTTGAAAGCCCAATTTTTATAAAACTCATAATCCACAACCGAGTTTTGCAACCTGGCTCTGATACATCTAAATGTAACACCCCAAACTCAGACTAAACGTTATGGCCGAATCTAACGATGTCACATGGTAGTGCTTTTCGAAAAATATGACGTCGCTACATCCCATTTTCTATTTAACCATTTTTTTCATTTTTTATGTTAATTTCAAATCATGTCGTTCGTTTCCAAAACATTATTCATTTACAAATCATTATTCAATTTCCAAAGTTTTTTTGTTGCGGAAGCTTTTAAACAGTTTGTGTAATGACCCAAAATTCACGGGCATCGAAAAAGTACATTATCAGGCCTCCGTCTTAGCAAAATGGGTTCGTAAATAATTATTAGGAATATTTGTGGGTCTAGTAGTGTGTCTAATTAAGTTTTAATTAGGTGAATTTATCTTAATTAAGAGTAATTAGGAAAAAGGACTAAATTGAAAAAGGGAAACAAAATAGAAAGAAGAAACAGAGAACAGACAAAAAAGGAAGAAAGGAAAGGGGAAATAAAAGAAAAGGGAAAAACTAGGGTTTGAGGCTTTAAGCTTTAATTTGCTAACAATGAACTTGAGGCATCGGTACACAAAGGAAATGAGAAGATTATTGAGGAATAATCGAGCAAATTCGGGTTTGTATTACTATAATCCAAATTATTTATTATTTAATGTTAAAATTAAATTATGTGTATGGTAAGCAAATAATAAGGTAAGTGAGTTTAATGAATTGAATTTGGAAAATTAAATTGAATAAGAAAAGTATGTGTTGGTATTGAATTGTGTTTTGATTAGTGAATGGAAAAGTATAATTGATATTGAAAATGAATTCTTGAAATAAAAGTGAAAATTGAATTGTGATTATATGTGAATAATTGAAATTCATATTTAATTGAGAAAGTGTATTGAATTAGGAATATTTGAATTGAAAATTGATTGAAAAGTGGAAAATGATTCAATTGAAAATGTGAGAAATTGTGACTGAATTGAGTTTTAATTGAGAATTGGAATACCCTATTAACTAGTCGGGCTGAGTCTGGTATAGTTGGCATACCATAGGATTTGGAAGAATACGAGATTTATCACTTTGCCGATCAGGCACTTTATGTGTCGTATATCAGGCACTTTATGTGTCGTATATCAGACACTTTATGTGTCGTATTTCAGGAACCTCGTGTGTCGTATCAAGCACCTCGTGTGTCGTTTTAAGCACTTATGTGTCATATACTGATCAGGTACTATGTACCATTTTAAGCACAATGTGCCGTACTGGTGTGTTTGGGTTGGAATCCATGTATCCGTCAAAGTCCAGATTGTTAATAGGGTGAATAATTAAAATGAAAAAATTAAATGAATTTGATCGATTGTAGTATTGAATATGGGAAAATTTAAAATTGTGGATAGAAATTAAGATTGAAAATGAAAGGCATGAACTTAATGTTCATATAGTGATTGAAATTGTTACATGTGATATGTGATTGAAATTGAAGAATAGTTAAAAATTGTATTGTTATTGTTATTTAATGAAACTTTAAGAATTAATTGATATTTATGAAAATGGATAGTTACATGCTTGGTAATTATAATTCTTTATTGCTATTATAATTTGAATTATGGTAATACCATTGAGTATAAAATACTCAGCGTACGGTTGTTTCCGTGTGCAGGTTGAAAGGAGTTCAGAGTCTCGGTTCGGCATCCAGAATAATCCCGACTCTGGGATAAATATTTTGGTCATGTTTTCTTCTTTTAAGTGAAAGTGGCATGTACATGGGGATTATAATGGTTGTTTTGGTATGTTATATAATTTTGTTGTAAAGAAAGGTATTTGGTGTTTTGATGATTAAATTAGTAAAATGGTAGAAATTGTTTATGGCATTGGTATTGAATAGAAATGGCTTGAATAGTTTTATGAGCTAATTAGAAATGATTTCATTAATTAAGTTGTTAAGTCAATATGTCAAGTATGATTTAAGTATATTTGAGTATATAAATGCATTGGTTGCATTACTAGTGTAATAGGCCCAATTTGCCCGGCCTGTTAGTAAAATAAACCAAATGATAAAATAAAATAATAGTCCAAAACCATAGTGTCCAGATTACAAACCAACCTAAATTAAGCCAAAACCCGTTTACAAAATCCTAACCATCAGCCCAAATTCGACCCAAGCCCAACATAAAAAGAATCAGAAACCCTAGCTTAGCAACAAACCCCCAACGCTGCAACCAGGTTCTGCCCTCGCACGAACCACGCCTTTGAGTCGCTCCCCGAACGTCCCCTCCACGTCATCGTACGGCCTTTGTACACCTGCAGAAAACCAACAGCACGCAAAGAAGCAAAAAAGAGAAAACAACAAACAGCGAAAAAAGGACAGATTTTGGATTTTTTTCCTTTTTTATTATTTTGTATTTTTTCGGTATATAAACCGACGGCAAATAGAACAGAGGGGCCACGAATATTGTATAAAATTTTTGAAAGAAAAGAAAGAAAAACAGTTGTTAAAGGTGATCTGAATTTTTTTTCGATTTCTGCTTTCTATTCGGTTTTCTTCAAAGTTAGTCTGTAGCATTCTTTTATTTTGGAAAAAGAGAGGAAAGGTGAAGGTGTTTACCTTCGTGGGTGCGCCGATGAAGCCTTATTCTCCTTTGGGCGAATCGGAGTTGAATGGGCAGAGGCTTGGGATTTGAAACGGCAGAGAAGAGGAAACGAGAAGCGGTGCTCTCCTTTTCTTCTGCCAAATTGAATGAAAACATGTTGATTTAGGTTTTTTTTCTTAGCTTTTAAATGTTTTCGAAAACAGCACCATTTGATGCTTTGACCCTGTGATCCGACCTGATTCGGGGAGGATCCGCGCCTTTTACTTCTAAGGGAAATTTGCGCATTTAATCCCTCTGAGTTATTCGTGCTTCGTAATTGGATCCTTTATTCTATTTTATTTACGAATTTTCCCTTCATTCAAGTTTTAAATCCAATTTAATCCTATTTATTTTAGTTTAGGGTTCATTTTATTTGATTGAATGTATATTATTTCATTTTTTATATATATTTAGTTTTAAATCCAATATTTCTACATGATTTAGCTTAATATAATTTTTAATTTATCACCAATATTATTAATATTATTTATATTCATCTTATGATTGGTTCTAAATTTATTATATACTATAACTCTTAGTTTCCATATATTACTACTTAAATTCAACATTTATTTTTCTATGATCAACTTAACATGATTTGTATATTTTATAATTTTAGAATCTTTGTTTTAAATTCTCTTTTATACTTTTATATTCTAAAATTATAATCATATTTTTATACCATACTAGCATATACATACATATATATAATAATATGTTATTAATTTCAAATCTTTTTATGTATAGAAACCTTATTCCTTGTAAAGTTGTTATTTTATTTATTTAACTTTTATATATTCTCACTATATATATACTATTATTTATACTAAATTTTGTTTTATTAATTAAAATGTAGGCATTGATTTTGGGTTATTTTTGATTTTATTTCTTTCATCTTTCATTAAAATTTATTCAAACCTTTTATTTGTTTCGAGTCCAACTATCAAAATTGTATCAAATGTTCATATTATTTATTGTTATTATTATTGTCTCAAGTTTTCTATATCGATTTTTAAAATTTTTAGGTCATGTAATTATTAATGTGGGTGTTTATAACCTGATTAAAGAATGTTTGTATTAGCATATTTCTTGTTTGCTTGCTTCTAGTATAAATTTAGCTCGCTATTTATCTATTTTTTTATATTGCTTTTCAATTATATCGTTTGTAAGAATTAAAATTCATTAAGGCGTTATAATAATTTTATTTCATAATTCCTGAAAGCTCGATGTTCATAAGTTCTCGAAAGAATCGTGCCTTAACCTACTAAGCTTGGATTCTTCTCGATGAATTTAGATAATCTAGTGTTTTATTTATTAAAACCATACAATTTTAAAACTAAGCGTTTAGGATTTCAAAATGTCGGATCCTAACTTACTGGATGTGACATTTTGTTATCCCAATTTTAAAATAAAGGCAATGTTTGATGTTTAAGAACTTCGAGAAATCGAAACCTAACTTACTGGATTCTAATTTCTCGTTTGACTTAAATGACCAAACAACCTTCTTGAAATACATGAATTTTAAAATTTAAAAATTAAAAAAGGCACATTTAATTTTGATGATTGAATTGTTGCATCCTAACTCACTGAGTGTGACAATTTAATTCTTCAAAATGAGTGTGTCTTATCATTCAATTTGATTTATTCAAATTTGAACTTCAAAGGATCGTATTTCAAAATATTTTCAAAATTTTGACCCTAAGACATTAAACAATCAATTTGGTACCAATTTTGGGTGTTACGAGGGTGCCGACCCTTCCTTGTGCGTAACCGACTCCCGAACCTATTTTTTCAAATTTCGCAGACCAAAATCATTTTCAAGGTGAGCCGACCACACCTTAATAAAGGGTCGTTGGCGACTCCAATTTTCGTTTGATTTTTTAAGTCGACGACTATATTTTTGTTTTTTAAAAAAAATGGTTTCGACAACTAGAATTGGTTTGGTTGCAATTTGAAATTTGCAGCGAAGGTTCAATATTTATAAAGGGTTATATTGAATTTTTTTTTAAAAATGAATGAAGTCAATTAGTAAGAATTCATATGAATTTATGATTATATTCTATTTGTTTGTTATTTATTTAAGAATTATTTGTAAATTGTCTGAGATGTCCAGTAATGCCTCGTAACTCTGTTCTAGCGACGGTTTGGGGTTAAGGGGCATTACAGTTTGCGTATTCGTGGTATTTTTGATAAAAAATTAATTTCATTTGAAAACTTGAGTTTTACCTAACACTAGCAGACTTAAATCATAAAACCGTATAAAATCTAAGTTTAAACCAAAATCCGTAAAGGCCATAATTACAGCAAACTAGTCCCAAATAAAAGTAAAATCATAAATAGGCAATAAACAGTGTAAAAGAAGTCATGTGGCCACCACTGAGTACTCCGCCGCACCGATCTGCCTGTATCTGGGGATTACATGTACAGATTAAATAGAAGGGGTGAGTTTACGTAAACTCAATGTGTAATCCCCATACAAATGTACAGGCAGTAAACAGATAATCACAGTCTGAGCTTAAGCCCTTTTCAGTATCAGTATCAGTCCAGTTTGGGCCTCAGCGCATCTTAATACAAAAATAGTCATGCAGTAGGGCTTTAGCCCATCACAGTATCAGTAGTAGTAACAGATATGCAGTTACAAAAATCCTACACATCCAGCCACTACACACCAACAGCGTCCAACCCTACACTCCATGTGGGGATATAATCAACCCAACCATCCCTACACTCCAAGTAGTACCGAATACGGCACTAGACAGTAGTTTGCAACTGAGCTGCCAGTAAATTAGGCTCGAGGTCTTTCAATACACTTCCTCCGAACAATATAATCCCCTAACCCAATACAATGCAATATACAGATATGACATGATATAACATAATATCATGCATGTAAACAGGGCATACAGTATCAAATTAGTGGAACATCATCATGTTTAATCATATCAGTCATACAGTCACTTCAGTCAATTAAGGGTCTAAGTAAGCTTACTGACCCTACAGTAGGTTCACAGTCGTCTTGGGCAACCCGTGCAACCTTAACAATCAAACCGTGAAAATGAGCCTATAAGCCCATGATGTTCGCTTGTGTGGGCCCACACGCCTGTGTGGCCCACATGACCCAAATTGGCATTGGCCTCGTGATCCATTTTAATGTAACATGTGCTAGTTAATTATTCATATGTGTTCCACTATTTACTCATATGATCCTTCAAAGTTGTCTACTTCAGTCACTGTTACTAAATTATTTGTATCTTAAGCCACAGAATTCCGAATTAAGATCTGCAAATTTTTTCTAAAACCAGACTCACATATCTTCTTACCATAAAATTTTTATAATTATTGGTTTAGCCAATTAGTACATTTTATTCTTTAAAGTTCCCCTATTCTGCAATCTGACAATTTTGACCTTTTTGTACTAAAATTTATTTATCTTCTCGTACAAAATTCGGATGATGTTCCTGCTTATTTCTCTTGAAAGTAGACTCATTCAAGATTTCAAACATATAAATTCTAACCCATAATTATTTTTATACAATTTTTAATAATTTTCCAATGTCAGGATAGGAGATTTTGAAATCATTCTGACCCTGTCTCACTAAAATTCAAATATCTCATATTATGAAATTCTTTTGCTTACTTCATTTCTTTTATGAGAAACAAAACTCAAATATATTTAATCACATATTTGTTTCATTCTTTAATTCTATTTCCAAAATTTATGGTGATTTTTCAAATTTAGCCTACTGCTACTATCCAAACAGTAAGCAATTTCAACTTTTCGCCAAATCCCTTATTTTTGTGTTTCGGGTAAACACATGGTTTTGTTTGATGCTAAAACATTCCTCAAGCACTCCAAAGCCGCAAAAACTTCAAATTGGTACATTTACGAAAATCACGATGAGAGTCTTAATCCTCACGAAATGTGAATTTGCACAAGTATTGCTTAACGCTACAAAATCAAGAGGAAAGAATGGATTAGGGGAAACAAGGGAACTTCAGTAGTAGTAGAGGAAAGAATAGAAAAGATAACTGAGTAAGAAGTAAAGAAAAAAGAAAAATTCGACAGAGATGGGAGGAGAAAATGTTAGAACAACGGAGAGAAAAATGACTCTCTCTTTTTTTGAAAAAGAAAAAAAATGATCAGATTTTGGATATAGTCCCCTATAATCCCCTAATTCACTCCTAAAATCGCCCCCCCACTTCCCACTACACATTCACCAAAGATTCAAACCTATGACCTCCACTATAATAACACACCACCAGCAAGCCCATTCTGATGTAATTTACCCAACAATCAAATAAAAGCCTACTGAACAAGAGTAAGGCCCAATTCATTCAAAATACCAAAATTTTCCCAAGCGAAGGTTTCAACTTGGGACCTCCCAAACACTCCTAGAACACATAACCACTAAAGCTAACAGATATTTATGTCATATTTGCACAATAACAAAATTAGAAATTTTGGGGCTTTAAAATTCTAAAGTCTATAAATATCAATTAGAAGAAGATCTAAGGGAACACTCAGAGAAGATTGAAGAAATTACTCGAAGAACACCATCGAAGCCAACTCAGAAGCGGATCTCCTTCAAGATTGAAGATTTCCTTTTAACTTCTTTCAAAGTTTTATTGAAGTTCTTTATGTCTTGTAGTTTTTCTAATTTCGAGATGTTTTCATTTCAGATTATGAACTAAATTCCCTAAATACCTAGGGAAGATGAAACCTATGATGAATCTTATTATTTGATTTTTGAATTACATGATAAAACTTGATTCTTGCTCAATTATGTATGCTTAATTCGTGTTTTAATATTATCAGGATATTAATTAATGTTTAATGTGTTTATTTCAGTGGAGCAAAAGTCCCTGTTTAAGAGTAGATATAGCATAATTGAGTGGAGTTGCATGCAATCCTTGAAATAGGACAACATAAATCTACCGGATTAGATTCAAATCTAATAGGGGAATCTATAGATCGAGTTAATGTGACAATAGGGTTTTAATTAGAAAGAGATTTCAATTAATCAACCTAAAGTCAATTGTTCTTACTCTCAAAATAGATATTAACATAATTTAGGGATTTCTAATGATCAAGACACAAGTGAATAAATCATTTAATTCAGATTCGGAATAATAGGTGAAGTCTTGGTGGATTCTTTCCTGGGTATTGTCTTTCTCATTGGTTGTCCTCGATTATTTTCTCATTTCATTCTCTGTTGCGTTCGTAGGTAATTAGATTAGTAAATTTAGATTAAAAATCATCACTTCAATTTATCGACTAAATAATAGAAAAATAGTAATTACTAGTACTTTTAGTCCTCGTGGATACAATATTCCCCACTCACCATAGCTATACTATTGTTCGAGAGGTGCACTTGCCTTTGCCGTAATTATAGTTAGTTTAGTGACCATCAATGGGCTTAAGCCCGTTGTGGTTAAAACCACCGATAACAATATGCAAAAAATTTTGCTAGTAAAAATGCGATAAATCGTCATTCCCCTCGGTACTTCAGGTGCAGTGCACTGACTACGAATAATGCAGACTTCATATGCCACTGGTACTCCACAGAACTCCTCCGTCAACCACAAAATCCCAACCCAATACATATGCAATATGTCACACAATCTCATGCATAATCATATCTCAATACTTTTCACATTCATTTGACATGCTCAGCATGTCCTCAATAATCACATACTTTCAAATTACCATTGTGTTGGTATCAATCAACATCGTTCAATTTCACATACTTTATGGATTTTCATTGTGCATAAATAGCACCCTTTTCAGTACACAATATAACAAATATCTCATGCATTTAAATCATACATAAGCTTGATATCTCAACACATTATATCATTCATCCAAACATTCTCATATCTCATAACTCAAATATGCATTTACAAACACAATCAAACATTCATACTATCAAACTAGCAATTTTGCCAACATGTTAGTCTTTTAAGGCTCAAAACATACCTGGTTCGGCCACTCACAAAATCAATAATTTGGCTATTAATTCAATCCAATCAACAAGATAATTTATCAAATATAACATGATATTTAACACTTTCAAACAATTTTATGAGTTTAGGACCCACACCTTATTTTTCGTTTCCTCACAGCACACTAGCGAATCTTCCAATTTTCCTTAATAATTCCTTAAACAAACCAAAACCAAAATTCAGCGTAAATTTAATTAATTTACCATTAATCCAGCCCCAAAAACCCAATTATGAGTTCAAACCAATCGTTGAAATTATAATTATTTTATAAATCTAAACTAGTTAGATTCCTTACACTGTATCGATGCGAACTATATGTACAATCATTTTTCGCCTTTACGGATGATTTGGGGCATTTGGGTCAGCACCTAATTCAATAATATACTGGAAAATTAGTAGCTAATTAATGATTAAATTCCTTCATTTAATCAATTCATAACCTTTACCCAACAACTATGTCGAAATAACAAACTAGTTACCCTTAATTACACTTACACTTCACAATTTGTGGGTTTCGAATGGATAATCAATCAAGAAAATTTTTCCCTAATTGAAATGGGTTTAAAAGTTGATTATGAGGGTTCAAGAACTCAAATTAAGACTGGAAAAATATAAGCAAGAACTAAGAAACAAAACAGCCCCCTTTCTTGCACATAGGCGCACACACCACCACCCATGGTGGCCAAAATTGGGGTTGAATTTTAAAACAGTTTGAGGTCTCATTAAAATTATCTAGAAAAATACCTTTGAAATCATTTAAAATCCTTCAACTTCCAGATCTAGAAATTTGGTTTTTATTTAACAAAATTAACCAAGAAATTGAAGAGAAAAGAGACCTTACCCAAGCTAGTCGAGAGAAACGGCAATGTCACTTTCTTGGCAATGTTCAGGATCAATCTTGGAGTTCAAGATTTCAGATTTGGGGCTGATTTTAATGAGGAAAAATGACAGCAATATGGTGGAGAATATGTTAACAAATCTTGTGGCAAAAAGAAAAAAAAAAGAAAGAGATGGTAAAACTAGGTGTAGGCTACGACAACAATGGAGGAAAGGAAAAAAAATTAAAATCAAAGAGAAGGAGAGGAGGAGAGGAATGACTAGGGCAATGAGGAGGATGATTAAAGGCTGATTATTAGTGAAAAATTAATATTTATACCTAAGTTAACTAGGTTTGGATGGCATACACATTAAAACAATGGGTTTTTGTCAAAGAATTAAATTATTTGCATGGGAATGGAATTGAAGTTAGGACCTCAGGGATAAATTCACTAATATTTAATCATCAAACCAATAACTCATTCTTAATATAATTTTGAAATATTTATTTTAAAAAATAAGATATGTCACAAACTAGGGTTTAAGGCAAATTTTGCAAAATAATAAAAATGGTGAAAAAAAAAAGGATTTGAACTTGTGTTTTAAGGAACATTTCACTAACACTTAACCAACAAACCAATACCTCATTTATTTTTTAAAAATGCATAGATAATTTCAAAAATTAAGGCATGACCACTCTCTCTCGATTCACAAACCCGATTCTACTAACCCATTGATTTTTGGGATGTTACATTAAATATTTTTAAAATTAAAAATTAAAAATTATTAATATAACAATATTAGGTTTGATTCAAGTTAATTTTTATATAAAAATAAAATTACTTATCATAGATTTTTTTTTTCTAAAAAATGACTTGTGTTTTTTAAAAAGATAAGTCATTTTACACAAGTCATTTTTCGATAACCAAACTGTTTTCTATAAAACAAACACATGAAACTGCATAAAAACATTTTAGGTAAGTCATTTTCTATGAAATAAACGCACCCTAAGTTCCAACCACAAAAAGATAGTGATGTCCCAACCCTCTTAGGGATGGCTTAACCATTGGCAAAAAGAATAGACATAATGATTTATTTAACTCTCCAACTTTATAAACAATGTCATTTTAGTTTTTCATTTACTTTTTCATCTCTTTTAGTTCTTAAACTTGGATTTTTTGTCAAATCACCTCAAAATGGATGAAAAAGTAAACATTTGCTAACTTTGCTAATGTGGCAATCCACTATGTTAACAATAAATTTTTAAAATTTAAAAATATTAAAATATTTATACTTTTTAATATTTTTAAATTTTAAATTTTTAAAATTAATTAATTCTCGACGTGGCATCTATGTGTATGCCACATCAAGAAAATTAACATATGTTAACTTTTCCATCAATTTTGAGTAATATGATAAACAATGCAGGTTTAATAGCTAAAAGAGACGAAAAATTAAATGAATGACTAAATTGATTTTTTTTGTAAAAGGACCAAATAAATCATTTTGTCAAAAATATTCCACGTGAAATTGATTCTTGTGTTTTTAATATGGTACATATTTAAATTCTTAATTTTTAATATATATATTTCGCTCATTTTCTGTTTAACTGTTTTCATATTTTATAGTATATTAATATAAAATCAATATCATAAATTACGTGAAAAATAGATTTAAGTTTGTTTCTTTTATAATTTAAATTACTTTAATTATTATCTTATTCATGTGTCAATTATTTTAAATTTTAATAAAAATATTTTAAATTAAATTATATTATAATTATACGTGAGTTTAATAATATGATTAAAAATAATCTCCTCGATTTAAAAGTTTCTTCAAACTCGTATAGATATTATAGATTTAATTTTAATATGATTTTATATAAAAATCATATATTATAAAATGGAAAAATAGGATAGATTAGGTTTAACTCCAGTCTTAGATGGTTGAAATCCAACTCAGTATTTTTAAATTAAATTCTCCTAAATATTATACGAAATTTCGTACTTCAACAAATAATTACTCAAATATAACGAAATATGGAAGCGTGCCTTAAGAGATCATGAGTTCTGCCCATGCAATGAG
The DNA here is from genome assembly GCF_025698545.1 of Gossypium raimondii. Classification (NCBI taxonomy): domain Eukaryota; kingdom Viridiplantae; phylum Streptophyta; class Magnoliopsida; order Malvales; family Malvaceae; genus Gossypium; species Gossypium raimondii. The sequence goes on from NC_068566.1 coordinate 34,597,589, forward strand.
TGAATTGCACAACGGCGTCGTTTCATCTGAATGCTTGGCTTGATTTTCACTTTGTGTTGAAATGTTTAATTCGAGCAATAACTTCTATAAATATACAAAACATTGGAAAAACAAAATTAAAATTTTAAAAATAATATCTGCATTAATGTATACTATATGTTTTGAGAAAAATCATTTTAAAGTTAAAATTGATGTAAAATATTGTATACTAGTCCTTTAAACAATGATTTCAATTTCTCAATTAAAGGTTGGCCGGCCCGGCCGTCATTGAATTGACCAAATTTACTAAAATTCCCTTCACCCCACGTGCATGGCAATGTGTCCCCGTTGGATCCACAGGCGTAGAGTACCATTGTTATATTTTTATTAGATAGATAGATAGATTTGTTCACTTAATATTTATAATTACTTATAATTAAATTTAAGGTCTGAACAGAGCTAAATTAAAATAAAAATATCATCCATGGGAACCTGTAAAAAAAACAGCTTTCCTAGTAATTTTGAATCTTTGCTGCCTTTATATTGTATCGCGGAGCAAATTAAATGTTGAATTGCTTTTTGAACCCCAAGCAATATTGATCATATTTGTGGATACAAGAATTGGTTGCATTGGTGTTTTACTTGCAAATTTTTCCGTAAAAACATTGAAATAATGCGGTTTTTACCTAATATAAATATTAAAACAAAGCATGCAGGTATGTAAAATTCATGAATGGAAGCTTGCTAAGCACAAGAACTTGTAGCTTACATTATATAGGTCATAGGCTAATACGTAGGGTACTGTTTTCCCTGCAAAACCCACCAAAAGAAGAGAGAGCCGAGGGTACAAAAATGGAGAAAACGAAAGAACAAAAGCTCCTACTTTCTTTTACCGAACCAGATGTTTTTCCTGGAACCACTTGGAGATTGAGTGCTAGATTCTTTTGTCTTCAACCTCCTCATCTCTTCCTTGTCTTGTTTCTTTTTCGTTTCAGGCTTTTGTTTGCTGCCCACTGATGATTTCCTAGCTTTCTTGTCTGAATAACAATGGCGGCCCTCTTCCTCACCCTCCACCTCCTGCTCCAAACGATGGCTTGGACCCGAAGAAGCATCGGAGGCCATAGAGTCGTCAGTTTCGGCTTCATGGTTGGCATCTGTTTGGCTTTCGTCAGCACTGTCGAAACGATCACCATCATCGTCGTCGTCGTCGTCGTCAGCATCAGTGCCTGCGTCGCCGTCATCGTCGGCTGCGGCGTCACCAATGTACATTGTCCACCCTGATTCACTGCTGTGGCATTCTTCGGCGCCTCCGAAGATATTGGAAGGCTCCATATGATATGAGTAAAGAATAAAGATGGAGTAGAAACAAGAATCAAGCAAATGATGAAAGGTTTTGAGTTGTTAAATATAGGAAAGCAGCTTTGAAGATAAAAACAACAGAACCCATCACACTCAAACTATATTAATTGCCTTAGGATATACTAGATAATTCCAACACCTGGAAGCCAGGTTAAATACCATTGTTAATGCAATGTTACTGTTGTTATGTCCTCATTTTGCTTTTATTTCTTAATCATATTTATTATCTGTATTCGTCATCATATATAGCATTTATTATCATAATAGTCCAGAAACAAAGAATTAAAATTTATTTAAATTATACCTTTTCCTTTTCTAAATACAAAATCCTACTTCTCGCAGCTTAATCAAATTTTAGCTTTGGTTTTACTGATGGTTAAGTATAAAATGAGTTTGAATTGTATTAAACGCGTTATTATTAGGGTTTTATTTTTCTCTTGTAATTTAAAAAATTAATTTTGATTTGTTTATATATTATTATTAAGTAAAATAAAATTACTTAGTAAGTGAAATTATGATGAACTCTGTTGTTTTTAAAGATGAAATAGAAAACATAATAAAATAATTAAAAGGAATATTTGATATTATCTTAAATAAAAAATTTACTTCTCTGACAGTAAAGAGAATAATTGCTCTTTATAATATAAACATTTTTTAAAATTAGTGAAAAAGACTTCATAGAAACTAATATTTTTAATAAAATTTTCGAAAATAAAAAATCAAATTGTTTCACATACCAATAAAATTTTTATCTGACCTATTCGAATTTTTAAAAATAAGTTATCAAGAGGTGCTTATAAAATAATTTATAAAGTTACATATCCTCAGTCCCTCCATTACTAATGGGTAAATTAGGGCCAAAATATATATTTTTAATTTGGTGAAAAACTAACGGAATATTTATATGAAGAAATTTGTAGGATTAAGAGCAACCCTATTTAAAGTGATTGACAAGTAATTTATCTTAATTTTAGAGTGGTTAAGGTAGAAATGCACTGTTAGTCTTTTGTTATCATTTATTGGTGTAATGATAATTTGATCAATTTATATTTTAGGTTGACCAAATCAACAAAAAAATTGAATGACCAAAATAGAAACGACTCATATTTAAAATGATTAACAAGATAGTTTACCCATTAATAATTTTAAGCACTCTATTAAACTAGATGATGACAAATCATTCAAATTTTAAAAACAAATTCATTTAACTTGCATTAGGATAATCCTAAAATTAAAGTTTTAGGCATCAATAAAATTTTACCACATCATCAAATTTTAAAGACATGAAACTATTATACACCCATCCTTAGAGAAAATATTTTATGGAACCTTCCCACTAATCACATTATTCATGGTACATTTTTAATTATCTAATGACATTTCAACAATTTTTTTCAAGTCATTGACACATAATGTTGGTAATTTTTTTATCTTTAATCCCAAATCCCAAACCTTGAACCCAAATCTAGAATTCTAAACTCTAAACCCTAAACCTTAAACTCTAAACTCGAACACCAAATTCGTAACCTCGAACCCATAAACTATGAACCCTTAACTTGTAACCCATAACTCCAAACCCTTGAACCTAAACCTTGAATTCCAAACTCAAATCTTAAACACCGAATCCAAAACCAAACCGAATCCTGAACCTTAGGGTTCGGGGTTCAAGGTTAAGGTTTAAGGTTCGAGTTTAAGGTTCGGGGTTCAAGATAAAATAATTATCAAAATTATGTGTCAATGACATGGAAAAATTCCACAAAATTACTAATTCTTTTTTAAACCGGTTGCACAAAAATAAAAAATATTAACTTATGAAAAAAAATAAAATGATTAAAATTTGTAAAAGAAGAAGAAAATATTTGTTTATAATTTTAAAAATAATTATTTTAAGTAAATTAATTAAAGCTAAATTAAATTGGAGAAAATATTAAATATAAATGGATGTATAATAATATTTTATTATCTTTTAAATTTAATGACATGATACTATTTTATTAATATCTAAAAATTATACTTTTTAAGAGGAAACTAATAATTTATTCATTATGAATAATTATATATTATAGTCTAGTTAACTAACAATAAATAAAATTATATTTCATCAAATATTAACCCTTATTTTATTCCAAAAACAAAATATTACTGGTTAATTATATTTTACAAAAAAAAAACGAATACAAACTATAATAATAAAGACGATGTTACTCGGTGCCTGGAAATCAACAGACCCAGTAATTCTCTGACTTTGAATCAGCAGAAGACAGCTAGAAACTGCAAAAAGAAAGTGAAATTCATCTTGTAAAAAGCATAAATAAAAAAAGAAGTGTTTTTTTTTTTTTTTTTAATTTGGTTCTTGAATTTGAAAGGACAAGGGTTGTTGAGGTTATGTAGTTTTTAATACACAAAATCTTCTTTACTTCTTCTCTCTGCAATTGCCATTAATTCAAAGGGGTTATGCTTTAAATGCAAAAGCAGTTTGGTCACAGTGTAATAAAACTAAGAAGAAGAACATAAGACTTTTTGTTTGTATTTTAAATAAAGGCTAGAGAAGTTGAATAACATCATCTCTTCATTGCCCCAATTTAGCCTGCCTTTCACACTTTTCGTAGTTTCATTTCTCTTTTATCCTCTCATTAATACTTCAGCAGGCTTTTTACTAGGGTTCTATATAGAGAGAGAGAGAGGAAGCCAACTGGAGTTTAGGTTTTAATTATGAGTGAGACCATTTGAGACTGAGATGTCCTAATATCTTTCTCTGCTTCTGCTCCTGTCCTCTAATTTGATTGTGCCTGTCCTCTCAACATGTAGCATTATATGTCTATATCTATATCATTTCGTTGAGTTATTCAACCTTTTTTTTATCAAAAATATTATACTAAATATAAATTTAATGATATGTTGGTGTTTTACTATTTTTATATATGAAATGTTTAAATTAAAATTAAAAACAAAAATAAAATATCTAAAATTAAACTCCAACCTAAAAAAATTATTCTTAATTACTTTATGAGGTTATGACTTAATTTTTATAAATATAATTTAATATTAAGTTTTCTTTTCAATCCATAATGTATGTGTAACAAAATCTAGTATTATTTAAATTTGATTGAGTTGGTATCATGAGTTAATCGATAACTTGATTTAAATGAAAAATGACTAAAATATCCCTACATACAAATTAAGTTATATTATTATGATGGTATTCTTGTTTTATATAAAATTAAAATAAAATTAATAAAAACTTAGACATGATAAGATTTGAACATGATAACAATAATTGTGTCAACATTTTAATATATATATATATATGAATAATTATTTGATATATAAAATTATTTTAATTTCATAAGTGTGTCAAGAAATCATCTAATGTGTTCAATTTATATTTAAAGAAATGAAAAATAAATAAATGTGATATATGACATTTGTGGAGCTAAAACTTCATTGCTAATGCTTCAAATGATATATATATATATATATATATTAGTGAGAGTGGTTGAATTTAAAATGGATTACTAGAAATTGATTGAGCTTTAATATCATTGCTATTGCAACAATTAGGAAAATTTAGATTTGAATATCCTTGAACACATTTTTCTTCCGAAGCTGGGAAGGAAGCTACATGTAGAACTATCTATACAAAAATCAGTTTTATTTTTACTTTTTGTAAATTTGAGATTTGAAGTATGAAAGTGTATTCTGAGAAATAAATTGTATTTGTTTGGCAACTTCTTTATGATAGTATAAAGAACTTCATTTGGTTCAACTTCAACAAAGCTTCCTATTCTTAATTTATATAATTGGTATGTTATGGAGGAGGACTCAACTTGGGTATTCGTGAATATAAACTAGATGTTTATTTTGTTTGAAATGAATAAACCCTCAAATGCTATACTTTCAACAGACAAAGTTGGTGCTGATTAAACAAGTTGTATCAATGAACTAGATGGATGGATGAATTGGCTGGATACCATAACTTTTAAGTACTGGGTGAAATTAGTGTGATCAGACAGTTAACTAATTCCCAGAATTTTACTCCATGCATTCACTATTGAAATGACCCTTTAATTATTTCCTTTTTATTTTCAGATGGTTGTCATGGTGCTGCTTTCAGCTTTCATCTCAAACTTCAATTACATATAATTTCCTCTCATCACAAATGCAGCACTAATTATATTATATATATTCTCAACTTCTGGTAATGCAATTTTTCCCACTGATTTAAACATTAAGTTACTGTATAACTCCACTCTTAAACAAAAATTTTGAAGTTCCATTGGCAAGAATAACCATGAGTCGTCCATTCCCTAGTACGACTTCAAGTTAATATAAAATTAAATAATTTTATATATCAATAAATATTGGATGTAATAATAAGACACGTTATATTTTTAAAAGATATGTAAGTTTAAACATTAGAGACGGTATTGTTGAAAGCAATAATAAGGTACATTGTATTCTTAAAATATATATATAAGTTCAACTCTTAGAAATAATATTATTGGAAGAGATAATCACAAATATTGAACATTAACCATAAAATGGATATATTAAAATTTTTTGTAGGATGCATGATTCATCTATGTGTATTAATTATTTCTTTTAAAAATTTGTGATAGTCTGAAACAATCTTTTTCTAATTGTATTATAAGGAAAAAGTTAAATTTGATAAATTTGTGATAATATTTAGATAAATTTATAAGGTCAAAAAGCCCATAGTAGAAAATAAAAATAAAAATCAATAGAATATATTTTTTTAAAAGTGCGCCCTATTTAATTCTTAATCATAAAAATTTATCAATTAAATCCTCCGTTATTGGAAATCGCTAGTTGGCATGTCATGGTAATAAAAAAAAATCTTTTTTAATATATATTTTAAAATAATATAAAAATTTTAAAATAATTAATAAAATTACATTGAAATGAACCTAAACATATAATTATCCAGATTCATTTGAATCTGGACAATCATTTGTCCAAATTTATTCTAGATATCTTCAAAAGTTTAGAAATTATAAAAATTACTAATAATTATAAAAATTGAAAAAAATTCAATATTTAATATTTAATAATAATTTATATATATTCAAATTTTTAAAAGTTCAAATTTCAAATTGAATTAATAATTATTATACTTAGAATTTTGTATATATAAATTATTACTAATAAAAATTATATACAGAATTAGAATCTAATCTTCCCAAGCAAATTAAAATACTATTATTAAAAATAAAAAAATGGACTCAAAAGTTCAAGGACTAAGTTGAAAAAGTTATCAAATTCAAGAACTAAATGTTACTTTATCCCTATTGTTAAACTTTGTCGTTGAATAATTGATATGAAAATCAATAATTCAACAATTTATATGCAATCATCAATTCAACAATTTATATACAATAAATTAGTAAAATTATTAATTCTATTTCATCTATTTATCAACAATTTGATTTTTTTCCGTAAAATATGAAAATCAAATTTACTCAAACATTTAAGGGAAACTGAAAAAATATTTTTCACGATTTCAAACCCGATACTTGAATAAATCTAAACAAATATTAAAGAAAGGAAAGCTATCAATTTATTTTAAGCGAAATAATGAATAAAAGAGTGAAAAGAAAATCTAAGAAAAAAGAGGGGGATAAAAGAGCATACCAAGCTTGGTGAAATCGGTAGAAGTAGAAGCTGCGAGCTCGGAGTGCTTTTCACTGTAATTTTGAGGGAAAATAGCACAGCCCAGCTCCTTCAACAGCATCATGTTCTTATTAGTCACTGCATTCAGTGATATTGCTACTTGTCTACTGTAATAATTTTTTAAAATATTTATTAAATTTTCTAAAATTTGAAATTTTTTTACTGAAGTGGCATGCTATGTGTTATTTCTTGGTCGTTGTCGTTAGTCACATCAACGCATTAACGGTTAATCGAAAGGGGCTTAGTTTAAAAAAGAAAATTGTCATTAAAGACTCAAGAAGATGTAATTTTTTTAAGGGTTTAATTGATTTTTTAATTTTTTAAGGACTTCTTTTACTTTTAATCTTATTTAGATATATAAATAGTGATTTAAAAAATGTTATAATCTACCTTAATTTATAGGTTACCATTCTAATTTTTTTATTATATAGTAAATGATATATTTAAGAGTTAATTGTATACAAATATCCTCAAATTATGGCCCTCATTTTAAATTAGATTTTAAACTTCAAAACATTCTAATTACATCTCAAAATTATCGATGTTATATCAATTAGGTCCTTTCATTATTGAAATCGTTAATTTAGCCATTATATGACATGAAAAATTTTATGTGACATAATTTGAAATGAAAATAGTAAAGAAAAGTAAAATGTTACCGCATAACCTTTAAAATTAAAAATAAAGTTAAAGTAAAATAAAAAATTGAGAGAGTGAACGATACTTTCTGTAAAAGCTTCGAGAACCTCAAATTTTTACAACATTCATTTTTCTTTAAAATTTTTCATTTTAAATTATATTGCATAAGATTTGATGTCTCATTTAACCATTCAATTAACATTTTAGTAATGAAGAACCGTATTAATATAACATCAATAGTTTGAGAATGTAATTAGTATGTTTTAAAGTTTGAGGACCTCTAATTTAGGGATGTTTGGTACAATTAAATTAGTGCATAACACCAAGGGTGTCACCAAGGGTGTGGCTAGTATAGTCCCTACCTCCCCCCCCCCCTCCTTCAATGAAAAATTGCATGTTTGTTTTTTTAAATTTTAAGGTTAATATGTATTTTGCCCCTTGAACTTGGCCACTCGTGCCTAATTGGTACCTAAACTTCAATTTTGTCACACATTTTTGGTACCTCATCAGTAACATCGTTAAAATAAGTTGACGTGACATTGACAACCAATAGCATGGTGACATGTGATAACCTTACATCTTGACTCGCGCCAGATACATTTAAACCTACACAAACGATTTGCCCACATTCATTTCATACATGTTTCAATACTTTTATATATTTTTATTTTTCATAAAATATTATTTTTTTTGTTAGAGTTGTGTGACCCGAATCCTTATTAAAGAAATAGTACAGTTGTGTGACCTGAAGGCCTGAGGCTGTAGCCCAATAGATCCCCGACCGTTCGGCCCCCGCAGCACGGACCATGTAGCACAAGTAAAATCTGTATAGAACTACTCTTCTTCTATTTGACATTGATTAGAATAAAGGTTTCCAACCTTCAAATAGATGTAGTTGAAACTCCTCTTATATCATTCAATTTTCAATATTAGTGAATTTCTTCTCCTTTGCCCATGATCTTTTCTCGAGAGAGTTTTCAAGTAAAATCTGTGTTCTTTTTTTTTTTCTTATTGTTTTGCGATCGTTCTACATTGCCATTATCGACGTTCAGTTTAACATTTTTATTTTATTATTATGAAATAAAAATATATATTAAATTTAATATTTATAAAATATATTATTTCACATCAAAATTTATAAAATATATTTGTCCAAATATATAAAATATATAAAATATATAAAACATCATATTTTATGATATATCAATTTTTTGTATTTTAATTTAATAATAATATAAAATATTACAATTTATGAAAATTTAAAATATATAAATTTACTAAAAGCATGTCTAAAATGAATATAAACAAATGGTTGTCCAGGCTCAAATGTATTTGGACACTATATGTTCATGTTCATTCTAGTGACAAATAATATTTTTAATATTTTTAATATTTTTATAATTTTATAAATTTATATTTTTTAGATTTTCTATATTTTGAATGTATTGTAAGGACAAAGACCATAGCTCGAGAAGGTTTCATCTTGGAAATGAATATTGATGAGAAGGGATTTTATGATAATGAATATTGGGTATGTTAAACCAAAAATGTTATGTTGGAATTTTATGCAAATTTGCAGAAAAGCATCAAGGATTTTGCAAGTGCTAATCACATGAGTTCCTATGTTTGTGGACATCTCTTTACTTTTAGTCCTGGGAAGATTAGATATTTCTTTAGCTACCCTATAGCTAAAAAAATACAATGACAAAAAAGATGGTTATCTTATTGTTCAAGGTCATAACCTTCACTAAATTCAACCTGGGGAAGATTTTTAATGAGATAGTCAAGCATGCCCAATCCAATAATCCTAAGTTGTCACTATCATTTCCTTTCTTGATCTTTTAGATATTCATTTTGTAGAATCCTAAGATTGTTGATGTTAATGGTGTATGAGCATTTGAAGTACTCTCCAAATTGGAGTTAAGGAAAACATGCTAATGAAGATGTAGAAGACGTTATTAATGGATATGAGAAAGAAGAAGATGATGATAGACGGCTTAGACTGTAGACCCTAGCTAGAGAGATCACATTTACCACCGGGGTGGCTCAGTCTTTTTACAAATCAATTTTTAATACTAAACCTATTTTATGCAAGTGAATATCTCATTTTATAAATTTAAAACTAACGTAAAATTTTAGCAGCGAAAAATAAATCAATAATCTTTATATAATTATTAACTTATTTAAATCACTTAATAAATAAATATCATCCTAATTAATTAACACTAATATTAATATAATCTTAAATCATTAACGACAAAAAATAACATTAATAAATAACATGCATCCTAAGTGATTTAATTAAAAGTAATTATCCCATGCCACGATTCTTAATAAAATTAAACGATAATAATAACATGTAATAATAAATCGTTGGCGAGAACAAGCGAAGACCCTTCACCTGTCAAGTTCGCGTCCTAGTCCGCGAAATTATCTGAAAAGATGAAAAATAAGGGGAGTGAGCTATGGAAGCTCAGTGTGAGTCCCTTTACAATAAACCAAATTAATATTCAAATAAGCATGTCAAACATAATTATCAATTTCACATAATAATTTGATCAATACGATCATTTAGTTTTTGTCACTTTAGACAAGCAATGCATTAACATTCAGTCAAATTCAATTGAACAATTTAACTATCGAGTCATAATATCAATCACATCAGATTTATGCACATTTATCAGTTCAATCGTTTCAACATATACTTTTCAATGAGTATGCATAGTATGTCATGCAACATTCATTTAACGTTTCATTTAACATTCATTAATCCTACCCTTGGCCACTAGCTCTCCAAATAGGGAGTTCCTCAGAACCTCTTCTACCTTTTCACTCCGCTTTTTTTTTGTTTAAGTGCAGACAAGCTGCCGTTTGGTTGAGGATCCACAATTCCTCACAAATAAAAGTTGTCAGAAAAAATAGTGGATGCTCCGTTCATTTAGTCATAGTTGGAATTTGCTAACCTCTAAATACACAATGTACATATAACATATATGCAGTATAAACTACCGTTTCGATCATAAATGCAGTATAAACTGTCGTTCATCTCTTCCACCTTACATACTTACCCCCTATGCATATCCCATGCAATCATCATAATGCAATTATCCAATATCATTGTCAGCATTCTATTTCCGTTGCAAGAATAGACAATTCATAAATCAATCATGTAAACATATGAGACATTTATTCAACATGTATATCATTGATGAATATTTATAATCATTCATGAATTAAAACAAACAATTATGAACAATTATATCATATTAGCAACCATAAAATCATTCACGGATTTATGTCATCAATTATAAGCAATTAAATCATAAATTCATGTATTCACTCATTCTATTCCTAGTCCAGGACCTAATTGCATAATCTAATTCTCTAGATGCCATTAAAAAAACCTAATCAAGGGCTGATTTGAGTAAAATAATAAACGTTATAGTAAAACTATAATTTTTTTAAAGAATAGTAGAAAAACTATAAAATCTGGAAAACCAGTGGTAAAATTGTAAAATATGGAAAAATAGTGGCAAAACTTTAAAATTTTGAAAACCAGTTGCAAAATTGTAAAATCTGGAAAAACAGTGGCAGATCAATGAATTTGTAAAACGGTGGTGCATTGTCATGTGGGACTAAACCTAGGCACGATTTGACTTGGTTTTTCATAAAAGAACACACACCTAACTTTTTCGAGGTCTCAGGTGATTACCCTTCGTTCAAGCTCGATTGAAACACCTACAAGGGTTGATTTTGATAGAAATTTAATGATCTAATGACTCAAATTTCAACAATTTGGAGAAGAACAATTGATGAGAAATTGATTCAATTTTCAAAAGCTTTATGGACATTTTCCAGTAAAACGTAAGGATTTTAAAAGAGTTTTGAGACAAAGAATAATGAGAGAAAACTAGGATATAGAGAGAGAGAGTTTATGGTTTTAATATGATAAAACAAAAAATTAGGAATAATAAATAATAATTAGAAATAAGAAAGATAAATTCTATTAGAATTTAAATAGTAGTAATTTGAATTCTAATTAGGATTTTAAAAGGATTAATTTCAATTTCAAATTAAGATAAGTAGATAAAAATAATGGAATTCTAATTACATTTGAATGTTGAAAAAAAGATAAGATATTATTTTAAATTAGGATAAGAAGATAAAAAATATAGAATTTTAATTTTATAAAAATTATTTGAATAAAAGATAAGATTTGAATTTTTATTTTATTTTATTTTGGGTTATTAAAATTCTAACCCTCTCATTTTTGGGTTACAATTCTCCCTCCTAAAAGAAATTTCGTCCTCGAAATTTTTCCTATTGAATACTAATCATTTAGTGATAAGCTATAAAAGTAACATATTTTAATCTCATTCTTAATGCGATTTTGGATGATTAATTATGCAAATTAGTGAATTTGACGTTCCTAATACTTTAAACTCATGTTTCTATTCTTAAGAGAGAATTTGGGAGCGAAAGGAACGAAAAATGAACCAAAATTGGACAAATAGAGTTATTTTTAGGAGCCACTCGGCCTGGGCATTTCCACACGGGCAAGACACATGCCCATGTGTGTAACAGCCCAATATTGACCCTAATCGGGCATAGTGGTTTCGGGACCACAAATCCAAGTCAGAAAAATATCTTAATATTATTTTGTGAGTTTATTATGTGTGAATTTGATTGTGTGAAATTTTTGTGTTTTAATTTCGTCGTTTAAGTGTCCGATTTAATAAAAATGGATTAATCGCTTAAAATGAAAATTTAAGGGTTAAATCTAAAAGTACCTAGATGTTGTCTTTTTAAATGGGAGGATTTATGATGCAATAAGACCAAAATTTAGATAGTGGGCAACATTTGACAAAATTAACCTTAATATATATGTTATACATAATTATTATTATAAGGTTAATATAGTAATAAGGTAAATATTAACATTATAATAAAAATAAGTCATAAAAAGATGAATATGTTCATCTTTGTTAGCTAAATATTGAAAAGGAAGAAACCGTCCATGGCTTCTTAAGTTTCGGCACTTCTTTAGCTTGATTAAGGTATGTTTTGGTTTCGGTTTTGATGATTTTTACGTTTTTGTGATCGTTGCTTCATGTTCTATCTAGCCCATGCTTTAATTTTAGAATTTGATGGTGATTTTGAGATATGCCATTGATGAATACTTGAGCTTTGTGATAGTTGATGATGAAATATGAAAGATATGTGAAAGATTAACATGTTTTGTCTTTGAATTTTTGGTGAAATTGAGTAATTAGGGCTAAATTGTGAAAATAAATTTTTGAGGGACTAAAATGTGAAATAAATGAAATGTGGGGAGTTGTATGAAGCTTATGAACATTCGGCCCTAGCATAGTGTGTGCAAATTTTGTGTATTTTGTGTTTTATGCAATAGAGACTAAATTGCAAAAAGTGTAAAATGTCAGGGGCAAAATGGTAATTTTCCCATTTATGTGTTTTTGGATTAAATTGAATGATTTGATGAATAAAAGGGTGAAATTTGAATATGTTTAGATCAAGAGATGAAGAAAACGGAGTTAGATCGGGAGAAATCGAAAGTAGCCGAGTAGTCGACTGTGTCTGTCGATATCCGAGGTAAGCCTAATAGCAATTTAAATGTTATCAAATTGGAATTTATATATATATATATATATCATACATTAGTAAGCTAGAATTAAAAATGTTTAAATTAAATAAAACTTTGAGATTTTTCTACATGATAGTAGAACATAGGAATTGATTTTGGTGGGTTGATATTAAAGGTATAAATTACATGTATATTAGCTAAAGTATACTTTAAGTTAAATGATATGAGACTAATAGAAGAATATATGCATGGACATGTAAATCGAATGCAAGATTTAACTTTTTGAGCGAATTTGATGTATAATTTCATGTATATGTGGTTCGAATAAATATTTATATATAAATATATTCAAGTTCTTGAGTTGAATTTAATATATAAATTTCTTATACGTATGTGGTTCAAACATAGATTGCAAAATCTCTTGAGCGAATTTGATGTATACATTTTATATATATATCTATGTGGTTTGAATATAGGTTACAAATTCATTGAGCTAAATTTAATGATTTGAACTATACATATGAGGTTCAAATGTAATATACAAGTTCTTTGAGCTAAACTTAATGTTATGAATTATATATATTTATTCATATGGATCAAATATATGATTTGAGTTTCTTGAGAAGGATTTATGTGAATCATAAAGCATTATATGAAAGATTAATTTTGTATCTAAGTTATTCAGGCTCTGTGCTTAGTAGACTTAATGCCAGTGAAATAATTCAGACTGTACGTCTAGCAAGCTTAATGCCGATGAAATATTTCAGACTTTACGTCTAGCAGGCTTAATGCTGGTGTTCTGAATCAGGCTTTAAGCCTAGCAGGCTACATGACGGTGAATCATTTTAAAATATGTGATTAGTAATTTCTTTGTCAATGTAATAACTAATGGATTATGAAATTATGATAATCAGGTATGTGTTATTTATCTCTTATTTGATATTAGGTAAGTACATTGATTGATTGTAAAATATATATATTTTGAGGTATATATTTATATGTATTCGATGAGTATACATATTCGGTTATGTGCAAATGGTAGGTACAAATTTGTAAGTTTATATCATGTTTAATTGTTATGAATAAAAGGTCTTGAGGTTAATAAACGTTTTGATAGTATTTATAAATGGTATTTGCGGCTTAGTAAATTTATTTAAGAAATTATATGATTCATATTTTATTTATGTATTGCTTAAGACTTACTAAGCTAAGGTAGCTTACTTTGTATTTTTGTTTACTTTTGTTTTATAGATTTTGGAGATTGTTATGAGCTCGGGGATTCGTCAGTAAAGCTCGTCACACTATCAAATAACTACGATATATTATAAGTTGAAACTTAATTTGGATTATGGCATGTATAGACTAGTTTGAACTTTGTTTAAGTTCAAATGTGTATATACTAAAGCCATGCGAAAATGGCTTAGTTATCTTGTGGTGTTCGGTTTTGAATGAATGATGTCTAGGGCATATTTTGATTTGGGTTTAGCATTGTCTGAATAATAGTATATATGTATATGTATATATGTATGAAGATGTAACTGTAGTTGTTAATAATGAGTTTCTTTAGTCTTTATAAGGGTGAATGAATGTTGATATGCTTATTTATCTAATGATTTGGACTTGTGATTTAAACATAAAATTTGAATATGATACATTTAAATGTGGATGTTGAATGTAGTTGCTAGTTTATATGATTAAGTCGATAAATGAATGGGTTTACCATTGAATATAATTTGATACTTGTTTTGTTGATAGCTTATAATATCATGATATGTATTGGATGATTTATATGCATGATTCAAAAATAAATGCTTAGTTACTTGGTAATGAATTTAAGCATAAACTTGGAAGTAGATCGAGTATGAGCATTCATGTACAAGTATAAAATGGAGTTTATGCTTATGTCTAATATGGGCATGTTTTGTTGTGGTCATAGGTATAATTTGTATTCAATAATGGTATGTAAAAATTTGATAGGTTAAATTTGGTTATATCTTTGATATAAATGAATTTGATTATGGCATATAGTCGAATGGTTAGGTTTAGTCTTATTGAAGTTGAAGTGTTGAATAGTTATAATGTGGTGATTATGCATTTTTTATTTTTATTATATAAATTCATGATAGGTTATTCGGCTATGAAATGAAATTTTTAGTAGTTACATTATCGACATTTTTTTATGTGGAAAGATGAATAAGCTTTTCGTTTTACATAATTTGATCTTAAATGGAAAAGTATTAAATTTATGTTATATGCAACTATAAGTTTATGATGTATTAGTATATTTATAGATATATGCATTAACTAAGATAATTCGGTTTTTTTATGATAAAATGAGTTATGTACATGTAATAACAATAGAGAAGTTATTTACAACCATATCTTAATGTTACTATATGATTAAATTTTAAGCAATATGCATATCATTTGAATGTTAAATGTTTGTGTTCTATCATGCTATGTCTGGTAATGCTTCGTAACCCTAATCCGGTGATGGATACGGGTTAGGGGTGTTATAATGTGTGCCACACAGGCTGGACACATGACCATGTGTCAGCCTGTGTCGATTTCGCACCCTGTTTCCCAAATACGCAAAAAAACACAATTTTTAGGTTTTCTGAGCTTTCTAAAGTCTATAAATACCGATTAGAAGAAGACATAAGAGAGCCATCAGAGAAGATAGAAGAAAACACTCGAAGAACACCATTAGAATCAACTAAAAAGCAAATCTCCATCTCCATCAACATCAAATATCTTTTTTAATTTCTTTTGAAGTTTTTATGAGTTTCTTTATGTCTTGTGGTTATTCTGACTTTGAGATGTTTTCATTCAGGATTATGAACTAGTGCCCTAGATACTTAGAGAGGATGAAGCCTATGATGGATCATTTTATTTAATGTATGCTTTTACGCGATAAATACTTGATTCTTGATCTCAATTATGTATGCTTATTTCTTGTTTTAATATTTTCGGGATATTAATTCATGTTTAATGTGCTTAATTCAGTGGAGCAAAAGTCTCTGTTTAATAGTAGATCTAGCATAATTGAGTGGATTTGCATGCAATCCTAGAAATAGCACGACATAAATCTACCGTATTAAAGTCAAATATAATAGAGGAATCCATAGATCGAGTTAATGCAACGATAGGGGTTTTAATTAGAAAGAGATTTCAATTAATCAACCTAGAGTCAATTGTTCTTACTCTTGAAAGAGATATTAACATAATTTAGGGATTTTTACTGATCAAGACATAAGTGAGTAAATCGTTTAATTCAGATTCATAATAATAGGTGAAGTTTAGGTGGATTCTTTCCTGGGTATTGTCTATCTCATCGGTTAATATTCGATTATATGCTTAAATAATTCTCTGTTGCGTTCTTAGTTAAATTAGTTTAGTAAATTTAGATTAAAACACAACACTCCAAATTGTCGGCTAGATAATAGAAAAACAATAATTACTAATACTTTTAGTCCTTGTGGATATGATATTCTCTACTTACCATAGCTATACTAATGTTCGATAGGTGCGGTAGCCTTTATCGTATTTATAGTTAGTTTAGTGACCATCAAGTTTTTGACACCGTTGCCGAGGACTAAAATATTAGGAATACTTGATTTTTATTAATTTAGCTTTTTATTTTATTTATATATATATTTTTTAGTATAATTTTTACATTCTAACTTTTTTGTTTCTTTTTGGTAGGTTCCTTTAGTGTATGACTAGAAGAAACCTGTCGGGACCATTGATTTTTTACAGTGAAATTGAAAGTACTGCTCGCAGAAACTGTAGAGAAGCAAGGCAGAATCGACAGAATATAGTAGACGAACAAGATGACATTATTATTACTGAAGAGAGGGGTGATAATCAGAATAATTAGCTACCTCCTGCAGTTGTTGCAGATCCAAATATTGTTCCTCGTGCTATGTACGATTATGCTAAGCCTACTTTGACTGGGGCTGAATCGAGTATTGTGAGACCCACCATTGCTGCAAATAATTTTGAACTGAAGCTGAACACTATTCAAATGATATAATAGTTTGTCCAGTCCGATGGTTTGCAAGACGAAGATCCAAATACTCATTTGCCCAATTTTCTAGAAATTTGCGATACTTTCAAAATTAATGGCACCGCTGACGATGCCATTCGCTTACGATTATTCCCTTTCTCGTTGAGGAACAAAGCAAAATAGTGGTTGAACTCTTTACCACGAGGTTCCATCACTACATGGGCTCAAATGACCGAGAAGTTCTTTTTCAAGTACTTCTCACCGGCTAAGATAGCCAAGTTGAGGAACGATATCTCTTCCTTTGTTCAGATCGATTTAGAGACTCTATATGATGCATGGGAGAGGTACAAGGATTTATTGAAAAGGTGCCCTTACTATAGGTTACCCTTATGGTTACAAGTTTAAACCCTCTACAACGGTTTGAATCCCTCAATTAGATAGTTGATCGATGCAGCAGCTGGTGGAACACTTAACAATAAAACACCCGAAGTGGCTTATGAGTTTATAGAAGAGATGGCATTGAATAATTATCAGTGACAAGTCATGAGGACAAAGCCGATAAAAAGCAACCGGTGTTTTCATCTTAGATGCAGTCACCATGTTATCAAATCAGGTAGAACTTTTAAATAAGAAAATTGATGGTTTATATATTTCTACGCAGGTACATCCGGTGATGCAACGCGATACAAATGGAGGAGGAATGAATAATCTAGAATGTTTATCCTTTACTCCTAGTATAGAGAACGAACAAATCAATTATATAGGTAATAATTCTAGGCCTCAAAATAATCCTTAGAATAATAACTATAATGCAGGTTGGAGGAACCATTCCAATTTCTCTTAGGGTAGTTAAGAAAATCAGAGAGCACAACCCCTTCTGGGATTCCAACAACAACCTTATCAGCAAGAGAAAAAGCTGAACCTAGAGGAGATGTTAGCGAATTTTATCTCAGTGTCAGAAACTCGCTTTCAAAACACTGAAGCAACACTTAAAAATCAACAAGCATCGATTCAAGGGCCCAAGAACCAAATAGGTCAGCTTGCTAAGCTAATCTCAGAAAGACCACAAGGTATTTTACCTAGCAATACCCAAGCTAACCTAATGGAGCAACTTCATGCAATTACTATTTAGGATGAAGAAGGGTTAGTTGAATCTGAACAAGAATCGAGGCAATAAATTGTGGTGAATAGCGATAAGGTTGAGGTAAGCCAGAAAAAGCAAAAGTCGGTTGCCAAAAAATATAAACCTCGAGTTCCATATCCTAACGCGATAAAGAGAGACCACACGAATGAATAATTTGGTAAATTTCTTAAAATCCTAAAAAAATACATATTAACTCACCGTTTGTTGAAGCTCTTTCACAAATTCCCAATTATGTCAAATTTTTAAAAGAGTTGTTAGCAAACAAACGGAAGTTAGATGATTCGTCAACTATGGAACTCAATGTAGTTTGCTTGGCCATCTTACAAAATAAACTACCTAACAAACTGAAAGATCTAGGGAGTTTTACTATTCCTTGTTTAATTGGTAGTTTAAATATTGATAATAATTTGGCTAATTTAAGGGCTAGTATCAATGTGATGCCCTATAAAATGTTTAAATAACTAGGTCTTGGGAAACCCGAACAAACTAGGATAAGTATTCAATTATAAGATAGAACCATTAGATATCCTAGGGGTGTTATTGAAGATGTGCTTGTTAAAATCGATAAATTTATATTTCCCGTTGACTTTGTTGTATTAGACATGGATGAGGGTAGTGAGGTACCTTTAATTTTAGGTTGCCCCTTTTTAGCAACTGCTAGAACTATAATTGATGTTGGTACGGGTGAATTAGTACTTCGTGTAGGTGACGAAACAATTAATCTCCAAGCTCGTGATTCTATGAGAACATCTAGTGATCGAGATGATTTTAAATTTTCTGTTAATGTTAGTGACCATGTAGCTCAACCTTCTTTTTAGGAAACCCCTCGAAAAAACGTAATGGAGCCATGTTCCAGTCAATGCGATAGAAACAAAACAACTTATGAAGAGCGAATGTTACAAATCGATGAACTAGATGAATGGTGGACACATGTCAATGAGAAACAAAGAAAGCACGATGAAGAGCCAAAGTGACATTATGATGAACATGTGATGAAAACAAACCAATTTAAGGTTGGATACAAAGTACTACTGGAAAAAACGGATCCACGAATCTCCCATTCGGAGCTCAAGTCAAACGGATCAACCCTATGTACGGTACCGAATGTCTTTCCATATGGTATAGTCGAGGTAACTCACTCTGAATTCGGCACGTTTATGGTAAATAGTACTCGACTTAAACCTTGTTTTGGTAATAACATTGTTAATAATAAAGAGGATCCTCGACTCCGCAGACCACCGTAATCGTGCACATACGAGGTAAGTCAAGCTTAGACTCTAAATAAGTGCTTCTCGGGAGGCAAACTGACTATTAACACTTTGCTAATCCTTTTAATTTTATTTCATGTTATTTTTAAAGTTAATGAAATTAAAATTTTAAGATAAAAAAAATTTTACCCACACGGCCTGGACACACAGGCATGTCTCAGGCCGTGTGTATAACGGGGCATTCGACATTGAGTTACACAACCTAGCAATATGGCAATGTGACCAACACGGCCTAGACACAAGGGCTATCCTTGGCCATGTGGATACTAGGGCCTAAATTTTCAAAAATTTGAAGGTTACACGGCCTAAAATAGTCCACACAACCTGGACACACAGGCGTGTCCTAGGACATGTGAACCCTGGAGCAAATTTTTTCAATTTTAAATCAACTCAGAGAGTTATACAGGAAAGACACACGGCCGTGTGAGAGACACAACTGGGCCACACGGGTGTGTGTGAGACTGTCTAACCAACACGACCTTTCACACAGGCGTGGGAGAAGCGAAGGAGATCACACATGGCCTGGCACACGGCCTGGACACACGGGCATGTCTGAGGCCGTGTGAAGTCTGGGTTGGAATTTTTTATCTCACACGGGTTGGTAAAGCTTCACAAGGGCGTGTGACACGGCCGTGTAGCCCAACACGGGCCCTTACACGACTGTGTCCCCCTTTTCACTCTTAAACCCTAAATCTTTTCTTTTTACTTTGTCTTTTTCCTCCCATACAAACCATAGCCACCGTTAATGCTAGCTCAACCCTTCCAGCCACCTTCGTCACACACCCTCCGCACCAAACCCCATCACCGATGCCCTCTTTATTCCTTCCTCCTCACTCTCCCTTTCACCCCAAGCAGCCCCCACCTTCCTCTTTTTGTTTTTCCCTACTTCGTCCCCCCCTTACCGCACCACCACCTACGCCCTAGCAACCTCCCCTTTCTCTTCCATTCCATCGCGCCCTTATCCTCTTCCGCGTCGAACCCCCCACGCCCTTCCTCACCACACCCTACCGTCGCGTCTCCGGTCACTACCACCAACCTTCGTCGGTCTTTTGCCCCATTTTCCCCATTTTATTTATTATTTTATTATTTTATTTTATTCCTTTATTAATTTATTTTTCTTAGTTTTATTTTTATTTTTATTTTATTTATTCTATTTAGTACATTTAATTTTATTGTTTTATTACTATTTTACATGCTACCTTAATTTTATTATTTCTGTTATTATTCTTGTTCTTATTCTTATTGGTTAGTTCATTTTTTTAGTTTATTATCATCATATGATTTTTTTAATTTTTACTTTTATTTTTGTTTTTAGTTGTTTTATTTTTAATTTATTTTCTTAGACTTCTTTCATTTATTATCTTTTGCACTATATTTTTATTTTTATGGTTGTTTCAAATTGAGTTGTACCCTCTTAATCTTCTTCACTATTTGTGTTAATTTTCTTATAGTTTGCTCGGAATAATGCACTACATTTAGATTTTTCTACAATTCCGCTTTTCACCAGTCTGGTGATTTCATCCAATATTCAGGGTAGTTTTAGTTTTCTCCCTCTTTTATGATATTCTATTTATACTGTGATTACATCTGTTTGTACAATGAAGAAAATGTACATCTTAAGTGTGGGGAGGTTATTTATATAATTATTAGAAAATCCTTGAATTGTCTTGTATTTAAGTAATTTTCTCATACTTCCATTAGAATGAATTTTTGTCGATTTGGAATTTCTGTTGATATGTTTTGGATCAATTTGTCAATATTTGTGTATTGGTTAATCTAAACTCTAAGACATGAGAGAATCAAGCATGATAAGTTATTTTTCAGAAATTAAAAATTTTAGGCTGTTTCCCTGAATTGAGGTATTATCTTAAAGTTTGAGATTTGCAAGCTTGACATCAAAAACCATGATTTTTTGTGAGATTTTGAGCCTTTAAAGCATACATTTTTCTTGCTCATTTTATTATTGGTTCTAGAACTTGCTTCGATTATACATGTCAAGACCATACCTTCGATTTGATATATTGAGATGATAAAGGCAATTAGGTTTTAACCCACTTATCCCATAAAAAAGCCTACCTTTTTATTAACCCTTAGTGAACCCTGTTAAGCCTAACACACCGTTTCTTAATTTACTCATTAATGTTAACCCATAACTCATTTTTCGTTGAGACTTTTTCCCGTTTTATTGACTCCCTTTTAGTCGAGATTTGATTTGGTTAGTTGCCTAGCTATGCTATTCTAGTTGATCTACTGAATTATTTCTTATTGTTTTTATAAAAAAAAAGATCGAAAAAATATATTGATTATCATTTAGTTCTATGTTGATTGAGCTTGAATAGTTAAATTCATATTTTGAGAAGAAGCTCGTTTTTATTCTTAAATAGCTCTTGATTTATGCACTTGTTTTTAATTAAGCATTTGTTTATTTTTCCTAGTTTGGTAATTTATCAATTCGATCTCGATTATAACCAATTTTTCTGGCCTTTCTCCACACCCTTAACCTAAGCCCCGTTACAACCTCTAAAGGACCTTTTGATTTCTGTATCATCTCATTTTTTGGTGGTGGAGATTTGATTTGATTTCTTGCAAGCCTATGGTAATGACATTTCTTGTTCGACTATTGAGTGCATATTATTGAACCTTAAACACTTTGAATGCTTGAATGAATCTTTAGTGAGGATGTCAATTCTTGTTGATTTTGAATTAAAGGTAACTACTTAAATAAGAGGAGACACCTATGTTTTCATATTTAAAAATGTTAGCTTGGATTGTTTAAGACTTTAGTGCTCTTTTAGTTGAATTGCCAATGCATGATTATTTGTGAATTATTTTGAAACATTATTGATGGGAATTAGAAGTTGAGAAAGATTAATTTTAATGTGAGTTGAGAACTTTGAGGAGCATCAAATTCACTAATTTGCATAATTATTTTGACACACGCCCATGTGTGCCACACAAGCTGGATACATGCCCATTTGCCAGCCCGTGTCGATTTTGCACCCTGCTTCCCAAATACGCAGAAAAACATAATTTTTAGGTTTCTGAGCATTCTAAAGTCTATAAATACCGATTAGAAGAAGACATAAGGGAGTCATTGGAGAAGATAGAAGAAAACACTCGAAGAACACCATCAGAATCAACTCAAAAGCGAATCTCCATCAACATCGAAGTTTTTATGAGTTTCTTTATGTCTTGTGGTTATTCTGACTTTGAAATGTTTTCATTCAGGATGATGAACCAATTCCTTAGATACCAAGGGAGGATGAAACCTATGATGAATCCTATTATATAATGTATGTTTTTACGTAATGAATACTTGATTCTTGTTTTCAATTATGTATGCTTATTTCTTGTTTTAATATTTCTGGGATATTAATTCATGTTTAATGTGCTTAATTCAGTAGAGCAAAAATCCCTTTTTAGGAGTAGATTTAGCACAATTGAGTGGAGCTGCATTCAATCCTAGAAATAGGACGACAAATCTATCGAATTAGAGTCAAATCTAAAAGAGGAACCCATAGATCGAGTTAATGTTATGGTAGGGGTTTTAATTAGAAAGAGATTTCAATTAATCAACCTATAGTCAGTTGTTCTTACTCTCGAAAGAGATATTAACATAATTTAGGGATTCCTATGGATCAAGACACAATTGAATAAATCGTTTAATTCAGATTCATAATAATAGGTGAAGTCTGGGTGGATTCTTTCCTAGGTTTTGTCTATCTCATCGGTTAATATTCGATTATTTGCTTGAATCATTCTCTGTTGCATTCTTAGTTAAATTAGTTTAGTAAATTTAGATTAAAACACAACACTCCAAATTTTCGGCTAAATAATAGAAAAATGATAATTACTAATACTTTTAGTCCTCCTGGATATGATATTCTCTACTCACCATAGCTATACTATTGTTCGATAGGTGCGCTTGCCTTTTTTGTATTTATAGTTAGTTTAGTGACCATCATTTAACTACAAAATTCATTATTCACACACCACACTTTCATTGCTCTACTCTGATTATTTATTCACTAACACGGATTGTCCTTCGGTAATCTTGAATTCTGATTTTAACAAAAGCACTATCATTCGTTTTTTTCCAAGTCAGTAGTTTTACTACAATGTAAAAAAAACATAAAATATTAGTCATTTTTCGTAAGTGTTCAAAATCTGGAATCTACAATTTTCAAGCAATAATTCAAAAAAAAATTAGCTAGAGTATATCTATAGTTTAGAAATTTCAATTCATTCACATATTTGTCGAAACCAATTTTTTATTGGTTTGAAAATGGGGATCGACTTTTAAAAATGAGAATTGGAGTCACCACCAATCTTTTATTAAGGTGTGACTGGTTCACCATTAAAAAGATTTTTTTGGTCTACGAACTTCGAAAAAATAGGTTCGGGAGTCGGTTAAGCACGAGGAAGGGTTAGCACCCTCGTAACACCCAAAATTGGTACCGAATTGATTGTTTAATGTCTTAGTGCCGAGGATTTGAAAAGATTTTAAAATACGATCCTTTTAAAGTTCAAATTTGAATAAACCAAATTGAATAACAAGATGCACTCATTTTGAAGAAATAAATTGCTACACTCAGTGAGTTAGAGTGCAACAATTCAATCGTCAAAATTAAGTATTTTCAAATTTTGAAATGAATTTTGAAGAGGTTGGTCGGTCATTTAAGTCAAACGAGAAATCAGAATCCAGTAAGTTAGGTTTCGATTTCTCGAAATTCTTAAACACAAAACATTGCCTTTATTTTAAAATCAGGATAACAGAATGTCACATCCAATGAGTTAGGATCCGACATTTTGAAACCCTAAATGCTTAGTTTTAAAGTTGTATGCTTTTGCCAAAATAAACATTCGGCTTATTCAAATCCGTCGAGAAGAATTGCAGCCCAGTAACTTAGGGCACAATTCTCTCAAAAATTATGAATACCAGACCTTTTTTGGATTATGAAATAGGAATTTTGAAATAAAACGATTATAATGTTTTAATGGAATGCAATTCTCGCAAAAGGAACATGATTGGATAATAATACATACAATGGAAAAGATGAAATGCAATCTAAATTGAAACTAAAAGCAATTAAGTAAGTGTTATGCGAATACCAACATTGACTTTAATCATATTATACAAACTTAAATGCTAATAAATAAACAACCAATAAATTAAATAAAATAAATAGAGTTTAAGCGACCAAGTGTTTATGTTCAAAACTATGCAAAAGAAAGAAAGAAAAAATTTCAAAGTTAATGTTATGTTTTATGTACATATATATGAATACTAAAAATATTTGCATATAAATTATATATATATATATATATATATATACAACAGAGTCATATAATTTTATAATGAAAATAAGATTTAAGTTATATTCTAAAATACATTATTTAAAAATAAAGTAACATATAAATATCTCAAAAATAATGGAACTAATAATAATATTAAATTTGAAAATAAAGTATACTGTAGAAATTTTGAAATAATATCTAATGAACTTAAAATACATTTAAAATAATAATTTGAAGGAATTTGTGTATTATTTTCTAAAAAATTTGTACTAAAAAAGTTTGAAAACAATATTAAGTTAAATATCAAAATAATGTTGAAGATAATGAATTAAAATGAGAATTAATTTGTTTAAAACATTTTTGAAGGCTAATTTAAATATGATAAAACCATTAAAAATGATAACAATAACTACTAAAATATCAAAAATAGAGCCTAAATAAAATTTGAACACACAAACTAATAGTATATAATGAATTTGAAAGTATTAATAATAAATTAAAATAATAATCTAATAAATTTCAAAACTATAACAATAATGAATTTAAAATATTATCAAAAGTTATATATCGAAAAAATATGTTAGATTTTATAATAAATGGAAGTAGGACTGATTCTAATTTTTTTTAAAAAAGAGAAATTGTTGAATTTGAAAAAGAAAATTATATCTGTATCAAATTGAAGTCTATTTCAAAACTGAGGGGTTAATCCAGCAATTAAGCGCAAGCATCACAATCCATCACAAAATGACAGCGTTCAAGTTTGGGTCCAAATAAAAACATAATCTAATATGCGGTACAAATTAAAAAAAAATTGAAGAAAATCAAATTGAAAACCCACAAAACACATAGGGACTCGTTGTGCAAATAGAACCTTGAACTAAAATGCGTGGATCCTACCCCGGGGCGGGTCACCGCGCACGTCTAGCTTCCAAATGGCGTCATTTTTAGCGCTACGGACTTTAACGCAAAACGATTCCGTACAATACCATTATTTAAACAAAAATTTATATAAAAAAATAGTTACTGCTATATTTTTTAAAAAAATTGTTTATGTTCTCTGCTAGGGTTTTGAATCCATTCCCGCAGGCCGCCGCCAACGACCAGGCCACCCTAGAGCATACAACCTTTGCCAGACCTCCGATGGCGACGGAGTGGGCAAAGTTAGGTAACTCTTCGTCCCTTATTTATTATTCTCTTTTTACAATCGAAAAATGAAGACGAAAAAAGAAAAACCCAGAAGTAGGAAGTATCGCCGGAAAAGAAAAAAAGAAATCACCTTTCGAACTCTTTTCTGTCTCTGAATAATTTTTTGTTTTTTTATTCAATATCTGTAAAAAAAAGAAGGGCTTTTATAGTGTTGGAATCGGTCTTATATAACCGAATTGAAAAGAAAATAAAAATAAATAAAAAAAATCCCAAAATCTCTTCTTTCCTTGCTATTTTGTTTTTTTGTTTTCTTTTGTTGCTGGTTATTTGTTGTTTGTTTCTGTTGCAGGTGTGGCCAGCCTAGAGAAGGCGCACGTGGGGGAGGCCGATGCTTGGCGTTAGTGCAAAGACGCTGCGAGCGAGCTGGCTTGATCATGGCGCAAAGGATTTCAAAAACCCTAGGTGTTTCTGGAATTTTCTTAAAATCGGGCCATAGTGTATTGGGTTTATTTTTTGTTGTAATTGGGCCTCTGTAATTAGACTGATGTTATTGTTTTTGGACTGTAAATTTGGTATTTATTTGTGCCCGGGCCTGGGTCAAAATTGGGCATTACAGCTGCCCCTCTTTGCTCGTTTTCGTGTAATGGAAACGGAGCAAAGACTTTAAAAATGACCAATTTTGCCCGGTCGTGCTGGACCTTGGTGCTCTTCTTCTTCAAATAGCCACATTCCAACCTACTGCATCTTCAGAGGTGTAGGAATTGGTGCTTCGATCTACTTCATCGCAACTTCGGGGAGATAGGATTCGTAACTCATAACTTTAATCTTTTTAACTGCAATGTCGGGGAAGCAAGATTCGTCGTTGTGGCTTTAATTTGTTCCACTGCACCGCCAGGGAAATAAGATTCACCGTTATAGCTTTAATCTTTTTAACTGCAATGTCAGGGAAGCAAGATTCACTGATGTGGCTTTAATCTATTCCACTGCACCGCCTGGGGAGTAAGATTTGCCATTATAAATGTCGGGGAAGCAAGATTCACCAATGTGGCTTTAATCTGTTCCACTGCATCGCCTGGGGAGTAAGATTCGCTGTTGTAGCTTTAATCTTTTTAACTGCAATGTCGGGGAAGCAAGATTCACCGATGTGGCTTTAATCTGTTCCACTACATCGCCTGGGGAGTAAGATTCGCTGTTGTAGCTTTAATCTTTTTAACTGCAATGTCGGGGAAGCAAGATTCATCGATGTGGCTTTAATATGTTCCACTACACCTCTTGGGAGATAAGATCTGTAATTCTTCGGTCTATTCCACTGTAATCTCAGGGAGATAAGACCTGATGCGATCTGCTCTACTGTAACTTCAGAGAGATAAGATCTTTTTTTAATCCACTCCACTGTAATCTCAAGGAGATAGGATTACCGGCTTCAATCTGCTTATTTACACTTGAAGATAAGATTCGCCGTATTTGATCTACTCCACTAGTGCTTAGGGAGGTAAGATCTGTAGTTTCCAACCTATTCCACTGCTGGCCAGGGATATAGGACTTGTAATCTTCGATTTGATTCACTGTTGATGCAGGAAGGCAAGATCTGCTATCTTCAACTTGCTACACTGCGACCGAGGGAGGCAAGGCTGGTGTCTTCGATCTGCTTCGCTATTGGTGCAGGAAGGCAAGATCTGCTATTTTTAACCTTCTCCGCTGCAACCCAGGGAGGCAAGGCTGGTGTCTTCGATCTGCTTCGCTGTCGGTGCATGAAGGCAAGATCTGCTATTTTTAACCTACTCCGCTACAACCCAGGGAGACAAGGTTGGTGTCTTCGATCTGGTTCGCTGTCGGTGCAGGAAGGCAATATCTGCTATTTTTAACCTGCTCCACTACAACCCAGGGAGGCAAGGCTGGTGTCTTCGATTTGCTTTGCTATCGGTGCAGGAAGCAAGATCTGCTATTTTTAACCTGCTCTGCTACAACCCAAGGAGGCAAGGCTGGTGTCTTCGATCTGCTTCGCTGTCTATGCAAGAAGGCAAGATCTGCTATCTTTAACCTGCTCCACTGGAACCTATGGAGGCAAGACTGGGGTCTTCGATCTGCTTCGCTGTCTATGTAGGAAGGCAAGATCTGCTATATTTAACCATGTCCGCTGCAACCGATGGAGGCAAAGCTTTGTTTTCGATCTGCTTCGCTGTCAATGCAGGAAGGCAAGATCTACTATATTTAACCTACTCCACTGCAACCGATGGAGGCAAGGCTTTGTTTTCGATCTGCTTCGCTGTCAATGCAGGAAGGCAAGATCTGCTATCTTTAACCCTCTCCACTACAACCGATGGAGGCAAGGCTTTGCTTTCGATCTGCTTCACTGTCGATGCAGGAAGGCAAGATCTGCTATCTTCACTGATCTGTTCTCTGGGGAACATGACCTGTATAATGAACCTAATTATGCCTAATGATTAGGATGGCATGATCAAAATGAATCAGATGCTCCTAACTAGACATGTGAATAATGTTTGCATGAATGCAGAGTTTTAGTTTTTTCGAGAGTGGTCCCGCTTAGGTTGTCATTACTTGAAGTTTATTAAGGGTTTAACACTGACTTGCTACAACGCCTTCTCGCTTGACCGGCTTCTTCAAAGAATCACTTAGTCAGATTGCCCCTACTGTAAACCTTAAAGTTTAATCAATTGGGGCCCCAAAATTTGTACCATCACTCTCCCACTGTAATACAAGATCTAAATCATTCTAGTTCCTTACACCATTCCTAAGGTGTCATACAAAAGACTTATGCGCAGATGAAGGCTCTCTTCTCTGAGGTAACCTCTTCCTATTGCCTGATGATTATTGCTTGCTTGTTCATTTAAGCTTTCTCATTAACCCGTCATCTTATCATTTTGTTCAATCAATGCATTTGACAACAAAATCCAAAGAGAAAGTCCAAATTTAGACTCTTCCTTCTCAAATTTCCAACCTTTAAACCTGGTGCGTTCTAAACAATAGTCCTGTTTCAGGCTCCTATATTATTTAGAAACTTTTCAGAGTAATATGCAAAACTTCCTTTGTGAAAGTTTTATTAGTCCATTAATCATTATTCCAATGTAACATGTTTGCAAAAATGTCATAACAATGGATAAGAATAAAGTTGGTTCTGAGCATAGCTCGAAAGAACAAATTATCGAAAATAGTAAAGAAGGATGACAAAGAAATTAATTGGGAATGTAGATCTTGGAAAAGAAAAAAGTATTCCAAGAACAACAAATGATATGAGAATTGGGTGCCCCAGATATCGCAGCTTGAAATTCTCTGTACAAACTTTCTGAAGACCATTTTGAGTTGGACATGTGTTTAGGAGATCTACAACATGTGTTTAGGAGATCTACAATGCTTTGTCGATGCCCCAAGATGTCGCCTACTTTTTCCTGTTGATTCAGGTATAACAAGATTACCACATGCCTCAATCTGATCAAGATACGAGTTGCTCTGATTGCTTCATGCCCCATTCTGATCAATATTTGAGCCGCCCTTTTCGGGTTTTCAACTTAAATCCCCTTTGGCCTAAGGTGCCCTTTGCGAGCTTTCCCCTTAGCCTCTCCATTTTTACTTTTTCATTTTCATTTTTCATTTTCATTTTTCATTTTTCACCTTTTTTTTTTGGAATCAAGGCACCCTTTACAGGTTTTCACCTTGGTCCTTTCTCCTTCTTCAGGTGAGGTAATTCTTGACTGAATCTGAGTTTACAGAATTTGGCGAGTTTTGATTGTAGGCTCACATTATTTGCCTTTGGTACATCTGACTGTACTGAATAGCTTTTAGCCTTTTTTTTGATTAGATTGGATTCATTCTACTCAACTAAAACCCAGAGAATAGGGATTTCTACTTCAATTGGTAGAACTACTTCCATCTTGTAAACCAGAGAAAATAGTGTTGCCCTAGTCAAAGCTCCTATAAACGTTCTAAAAAAACATAGAAGGCAGATGGTAACTTCACATGCAAACCTTTGTAAGTCTCAGTCATTTTTGCAATTAATTGTTTTGCAATACAGTGACAAATCGTGGTGTCTGATTTTGAATTGATTACAGCCCTCAGTTATCGTGCTGTCATTCAAGTTCAATGCATTTTCCAATACCATCTTCTCTGGAATAAGCATATGACGACATTGGCGTACAAAACAGCCTCGAATGATCTCAAAAATGAATTAATGTCCATTAGAAGTCTTCGATAATGGATGTCCATGCCCCATTTTGCTTAAAATTTGAGTCGCCCTTTTCGGGTTTTCAACTCAAATCCCCTTTGGTCAAAGCGCCCTTTGCGGATTTTCGCCTTGACCTCTCCTTTTCTTTTTCTTTTCTTTTTTTCTTCTCTCTTTTTTCATTTTCATTTTGACCTTGATTTTTTATTTTTCTTCTTCTTTTCTTTTTTGTTTTTTATTTCTTTTTGAAATTGGATCTGAACCCATAGGATTAGGCAAGTCCATGTCATCCCTTTCGATAATATCTTCCACTTTCATCTTGTATATGAAAAATCTTCTGACATCGTGCTATTGTGCAGATTTCATTATCAGTGCTTAACTCGGGCATATCTTGGTGTGACCATACAAAGATATCCTTGAACTCTAGAATAACTTAATGAGGAGTTGCTTCGTCTTTGAGGTCAAGTCAATCACCAAGCTTACAATTTCTAATGGTTCCTCGCGAGGTAGGATCTGTCGGTTCTCTTATTCTACCATCCTCAACAAGTCTGAGATAAGCTACAATCTTTGTCATTTTCAAAGTCATAAGATCCGTCTAAATACATGCCTCGCTCAAGAGGATAATCTGAGTCTGTAGCAGCGTCATTCATGTAATTGATATCTGGGGACCCATAATAAGTACCAAAGAATATACAAAAGAATGTATAAATTTATGAACAATTATTTATACAATACGATTATGAATGAATGAATGATGTGGAAGAAAATCCAAAAGAATAAAATAATCAGAAATAATTATTCAAATGAAATAACATTGGCTCAAAAGTGATCGCAAAAATGTATTTCATTAGAATAATAATGTTCAGACATGAGCCTTTTTCACAAAGGAATTTCTATCATTTTAGGCTAAAAATAGCAAAAATGTTCTGAACATTACTCTAAATAAGCTCTAAAAAATACAGGGATTTCTTCAGCAGTCTAATTGCTTAGAACACTCCCAGGGTTATAAGGGCGGATATCTAACAAGGTCCCTTCTTCAGTTGCTTTTCCGTCGATATGAACATTTCCCACTTTTCTTTATACGTTGCATTCACTCCATTTATCCATTATGATCGGGTAATGGATTTTCCGCACTAGAGGAATCATTAAATTTGATGACACCCATACTGATAAGCCTTTCAATCAGTTTTTTAAAGGCAATGCAATTTTCTATGGAATGCCCCATCATTCCCACATGATAATCGCATTGTGCATTTGCGTCGTGCCATCTGAGGTACGGAGGCTGTGGAGGTTTTGTGTAGAGAGGGGAACAATGTGCGCGTTGAATAAGCTTTGATACAACTCTTTATACGACATCAGAATTGCAGGGAACTGGAGGTTCTCAGTGCCTTATTTCACATAAGATTCTTGTCTTGATGAACCTTGTTGACTAGCGACCCATTTACCTGGATGACTTACTGACCTTGAGTAACCTGTGTCGTTCACCTCATTTTCTCTTCTCCTTGGGGTTAACCTCTTATTACTCTCTTCCGCCTTAATTTTTTCGGCTCTTATAGCATTCTCAATCATTTCACCATTCATAACTATGTCAGAAAAGTTTTTTGTTGCGCTTCCTAACACATACGTAATGAACGGGGCCTTCAGTGTACTAATGAAGAGCATTGTCGTCTCTTTCTCCAAGAGGGGTGGCTGAACCTGGACTGCAACCTCCCTCCACCTCTATGCATACTACCTAAAACTTTCGCTCGATTTCTTTTCCAAATTTTGCAAGGTGATTTTATCGGGAACCATATCTGTTACATGACCGTATTGCTTCATGAATGCCTGTGCTAGGTCCCTCCATGAACCAATCTCGGTACGGCTCAACTGATTGTACCATTTCGACACTGCCCCTATCAAACTGTCTTGGAAGCGGTGTATTAGGAGCTGATCATTGTTAATGTAGCCAGTCATCCTTCTACAGAACATGGTGATATAGGCTTCGGGGCAGCTAGTCCCACTATATTTCTCAAATTCAGGCATCTTGAACTTGTGAGGGAGTACTAAGTCTGGAACCAAGCTCAGATCTTTTGCATCGATTCCATGGTGACTTCCGACGCTTTCCAAGGCTTTGAATTTTTCCTCCAAGCCTATCTTCCCACTATTTTGGCAATTCCGCATTCGCCTTTCCTTCCTCAGCTACTTCATCAAAATCCGGGACGGCAAGATTAACTAGATTATCACCAGGGCTAGGACCTGACCTGGCCAGATAGTTCATCAGTAATGAAACATCGGTTTGAAACCTTTGAGGCCCAATGAAAATAGAGGATCTGCGTAGAGGTACCTCGGTCTGAGTCTGCGCATGTAGAGGCGTAAAGCCTAGAGGATAGATAGGTCTATCGTTGTCTTATTCTTCATCATTTACCATAGGGCCTTTCCCCTTATTTATTCCTTTTAGTAATTGCCTCAGCTCAGTCATCATGTCCTTTTGAGACTCCCGCATCCTTTCTGTCATTTCCTGTTGAATTTTTCCCAATTACTCATTCATTTGTTTCTGTAGCTGATCTTGCATTTCTTTTTGCATTTGCTCCAATTTCTCTAATCTTTGATCCATTTCTTTGGCTTTGTGACGAGTACCGTAAGGGTGCTTGATTGGTTGGTTTTCCAGATTAGCTGAAATAAACTTACTCAATTAGACCCTTTCAATGGACTTTAATGCATGTAATGCGAATGCATGAAATTAATCCTTAAAGAGACGTTGATTCTGATTCAATTACATTTAGAAAAATTTTCTAGAAGAAAATTTTCTTTACATAAAACGGATACATGTACGGCCTCACTCTCATGTTCCAAGAAACAACATCGATCTTTTTCTTCATGCGCATGTTTGAGATAATCTCACCAATTTCCAATAGATGCCACTGCTAGCTCCCTTTCTTGGTCTTGGTCGCGATCCGTCACCTGCCCATCTTCATGAAGCTCATCAGCTTCTTTAAGGGAGTTGGAACATCGAAGGCTCTAAGACAATCAC
This sequence comes from Gossypium raimondii, assembly GCF_025698545.1. Classification (NCBI taxonomy): domain Eukaryota; kingdom Viridiplantae; phylum Streptophyta; class Magnoliopsida; order Malvales; family Malvaceae; genus Gossypium; species Gossypium raimondii. The sequence continues at coordinate 34,630,911 of NC_068566.1, forward strand.
CTTGAATCCTCAGGCTACGAAGCAAGGTCACGAACTCCTCCATGTGTTTTTCAGAATATATTAAGGTAGCCGTATTGTTTTCCACTTTATCAAGGAATCCGTGTATTCCATGAAAAACTTTGTAATTTAGTAATTGGACTTGAATCAATATCTCTTTCCTAAGATGCAAATGCAATGCAATCACAATCAAAACACAACAAAAGGGGTTAGTACAAAACTGAAGTAAACAAGGAAAACAGAAAGTACCTGATCAGGTAACCACTAGGGATTCGGAGTGGCTCTACCTAGGTTAAGTTCCTAAGTCCACTATATGAGGTTTGGTTCTAAAGTCAAGGTACCCGAACCAGCAGATTCCTCGATCCTCACGCATTATAGGCTCATATAGACCGAGTTCGTTTCAGGGGAATACATTTCCCTATGGCTGCACGGAGATGAAAATCTCACGAAGACATAGGTACGGATGTATTCCGAAAGTGATCCACTATCCTGCACGGAGGTGAAAACTTCACGAAGGAGTAGCTTCTCACTCCCACTTAGAAGGGTAAGACTAAACAGTCCTTATGCAATATGAATGCCAAGATATAAAACTCAATTTACAGTAATCATACAAACAAGTACAAAGAGAGGATAGCAATTTTTCAAATCGAATTTTCTATTTTCGACAATAGGACAGAAAGCAATCAATTTTACGGCTTGAATCTCAAGGTGTCCCCAGTGGAGTCGCCAAGCTGTCGAAACCAATTTTTTATTGGTTTGAAAATGGGGATCGACTTTTAAAAATGAGAATTGGAGTTGCCCCCGATCTTTTATTAAGGTGTGACCGGTTCACCATTAAAAAGATTTTTTTGGTCCACGAACTTCGAGAAAATAGGTTCGAGAGTCGGTTAGGCACGAGGAAGGGTTAGCACCCTCGTAACGCCCAAAATTGGTACCGAATTGATTGTTTAATGTCTTAATGCCGAGGATTTGAAAAGATTTTAAAATACGATTCTTTTAAAGTTCAAATTTGAATAAACCAAATTGAATAACAAAATGCACTCATTTTGAAGAAATAAATTGCTACACTCAGTGAGTTAGAGTGCAACAATTTAATCGTCAAAATTAAGTATTTTCAAATTTTGAAATGAATTTTGAAGAGGTTGTTCGGTCATTTAAGTCAAATGAGAAATCAGAATCCAGTAAGTTAAGTTTCGATTTCTCGAAATTCTTAAACACAAAACATTGCCTTTATTTTAAAATCAAGATAACAGAATGTCACATCCAATGAGTTAGGATCCGGAATTTTGAAATCCTAAATGCTTAGTTTTAAAGTTGTATGGTTTTGCCAAAATAAACATTCAGCTTATTCAAATCCGTCGAGAAGAATTGCAGCCCAGTAAGTTAGGGCACAATTCTCTCGAAAATTATGAATACCAGGCCTTTTTTGGATTATGAAATAGGAGTTTTGAAATAAAACGATTATAATGTTTTAATGGAATGCAATTCTCGCAAAAGGAACATGATTGGATAATAATACATACAACGTAAAAGATTGAATGTAATCTAAATTGAAACTAAAAGCAATTAAGTAAGTGTTATGCAAATACCAACATTGACTTTAATCATATTATACAAACTTAAATGCTAATAAATAAACAACCAATAAATAAAATAAAATAAATAGAGTTTAAGCGACAAAGTGTTTATGTTCAAAACTATGCGAAAGAAAGAAAGAAAAAATTTCAAAGTTAATGTTATGTTTTATGTACATATATATGAATACTAAAACTATTTGCATATAAATTATATATATATATATATATATATACACAAAAAGTCATATAGTTTTATAATGAAAATAAGATTTAAGTTATATTCTAAAATACATTATTTAAAAATAAAGTAACATATAAATATCTCAAAAATAATGGAACTAATAATAATATTAAATTTGAAAATAAAGTATACTGTAGAAATTTTGAAATAATATCTAATGAACTTAAAATACATTTAAAATAATAATTTGAAGGAATTTGTGCATTATTTTCTAAAAAATTTGTACTAAAAAAGTTTGAAAACAATATTAAGTTAAATATCAAAATAATGTTGAAGATAATGAATTAAAATGAGAATTAATTTGTTTAAAACATTTTTAAGGCTTAATTTGAATATGATAAAACCATTAAAAATGATAACAATAACTATTAAAATATCAAAAATAGAGCCTAAATAAAATTTGAACACACAAAAAAAACGAAATTAAATAAGTATGTATAGCAAGTTCAAACTAATGGTATATAATGAATTTGAAAGTATTAATAATAAATTAAATTAATAATCTAATAAATTTCAAAACTATAACAATAATGAATTTAAAATATTATCAAAAGTTATATATCGAAAAAAATATGTTCGATTTTATAAGAAATGGAAGTAGGACTGATTCTAATTTTTTTTAAAAAGAGAAATTGTTGAATTTGAAAAAGAAAATTAGATCTGTATCAAATTGAAGTCTATTTCAAAACTGAGGGGTTAATCCAGCAATTAAGTGCAAGCATCACAATCCATCACAAAACGATATTTCAAAACTGAGGGGTTAATCCAGCAATTAAGTGCAAGCATCACAATCCATCACAAAACGACAGCGTTCAAGTTTGGGTCCAAATGAAAACATAATCTAATATGCGGTTCAAATTAAAAAAAATTGAAGAAAATCAAATTGAAAACCCACAAAACACATAGGGACTCGCCGTGCAAATAGACCCTTGAACTAAAATGCGCGAATCCTACCCCGGACTTTAACACAAAACGGCGTCGTACAATACCATTATTTAAACAACAATTTAAATAAAAAATAGTTGCTGCTATATTTAAAAAAATTGTTTATGTTCTCTGCTAGGGTTTTGAACCCATTCCTACAGGCCGCCGCCAACGACCAGGCCACCCTAGAGCCTACAACCTTTGCCCGACCTCCGATGGTGACGGAGTGGTCAAAGTCAGGTAACTCTTCGTCCCTTCTTTATTATTCTCTTTTTACAATCGACAAATGAAGACGAAAAAAGAGAAACCTAGAAGCAGGAAGTATCGCCGGAAAATAAAAAAAATCACCTTTCAAACTCTTTTCTTTCTCTGAATAATTTTTTGTTTTTTTATTCAATATCTGTAAAAAAAAAGAAGGGCTTTTACAGTGTTGGAATCGGTCTTATATAACCGAATCGAAAAGAAAATAAAAGTAAATCAAAAAAATCCCAAAATCTCTTCTGTCCTTGCTATTTTGTTTTGTTTTTGTTTTCTTTCGTTGCTGGTTGTTTGTTGTTTGTTTCTGTTGTAGGTGTGGCCAGCCTGGAAAAGGTGCGCGTGGGGGAGGCCGATGCTTGGCAGTGGTGCAGTACGCGCGGAGCAGAGCCTGGCTTGACTGCGGCGCAAAGGATTTCAGAAACCCTAGGTGTTTTTGGAATTTTCTTAAAATCGGGCCATAGTGTATTGGGTTTAGTTTTTGTTGTAATTGGGCCTCTGTAATTGGACTGATGTTATTGTTTTTGGACTTTAAATTTGGTATTTATTTGTGCCCGGGCCCGGGTCAAAATTGGGCATTACAATCATTCGCATATTATAAACAATCAAGAATTTCAATTCATTCATAATCATAAACAATCAAGTAAGTAAAACTACCGCCAGATTGACACCGGAGCCTCAAGCTTGTTTTCCTACAAAGAAGTCTGTTTAAAAGATTTATGTGACATGGTTTTTCCAAAAATACTCTTTTAATACATATGCATGCATATTTTCTATATTTTTACGATCCGAGTTGTAGAAAACCTAGGCTCCGATACCACTAAATGTAACCTCCTCAACACGACCTAGACGGTAGACCTTAACTAGAGAGATCACATTCACCACCAGGGTGGCTTAGTCTTTTTACAAATCAATTTTTAATAATAAACCTAATTTATGCAAGCGAATACCTCATTTTGTCAATTTAAAACTAACGTAAAATTTTAGCAACGAAGAATAAATCAATAATCTTTATATAATAATTAACCTGTTTAAATCACTTAATAAATAAATATCATCCTAATTAATTAAAACTAATATTAATATAATTTTAAACCATTAACGACAATAAATAACATTAATAAATAACATGCATCCTAAGTGATGTAATTAAAAATAATTATCCCATATCACGGTTCTTAATAAAATTAAGTTATAATAATATGTAATAATAATAGATCGTTGGTAAGAATAAGCTGAGACCCTCCACATGTTAAGTCTGTGTCCTAGCCCGTGAGATTATCTGAAAAAGATGAAAACTAAGGGGAGTGAGCTATGGAAGCTCAGTGTAAGTCCCTTTACAATAAACCAAAACAATATTTGAATAAGCATGTCAAACATAATAATCAAGTTCACATAATAATCTGATCAAAACGATCATTTAGTTTTTGTCACTTAAGACGAGCAGAGCATTAACAGTCAATCAAATTCAATTGAACAATTTAACTATCGAGTCATAATATCAATCACTTCAGATTTATGCACATTTATCAGTTCGGTCATTTCAACATATACTTTTCAATGAGTATGTATAGTATGTCATGCAACATCCGTTTTACGTTTCATTTAACATTCGTTAATCCTACCCTCGATCGTTAGCTCTCCACATAGGGTGTTCCCCAAAACCCCCTCTACCTTTTCACTCCGCCTCTTTCGATCATATATGCAGTATAAACTACTGTCCGTTTCTTCCACCTTACACACTTCCCCTCATGCATATGCCATGCAATCATTCATAATGCAATTATTCAATATCATTGTCAACATTCTATTTTCATTACAAGAATAGGCAATTCATAAATCAATCATTAAAACATATGAGACATTTATCCAACATGTATAACATTGATGAATATTTATAATCATTCACGAATTAAAACAAACAATTATGGGCCATTATATAATATTAGCAACCACAAAATTAGTCACGAATTATGTCATCAATTATAAGCAATTAAGTCATAAATTCATGTATACACTCATTCGATTCCTAGTTCAGGACCTAATTGCATAATCTAGTTCTCTAAATGCCATTAAAAAACCTACTCATGGGTTGAGTTGAGTAAAATAATAAATTTTATAATAAAACTGTAAATTTTTTAAAGAATAGTGGTAAAACTATAAAATCTAGAAAAATCAGTGGCAAAACTATAAAATACGGGAAAAAGGTGGCAAAACTGTAAAATATGGGAAAAAGGTGGCAGAACTGTAAAATTTGGAAAACTAGTGGCAAAATTGTAAAATCTAAAAAATAGTGGTGCATTGTCATGTGGGCCTAAACCTAGACACGATTTGACTCGATTTTTCATAAAAGAACACACACCTAACTTTTTCGAGGTCTCGGGTGATTACCCTTCATTTAAGCTCGATCGAAACACCTACAAGGTTCGATCTTGATAGAAATTTAACGATCTAATGACTCGAATTTTAAAAATTTGGAGAAGAACAATTGATGAGGACTTGATTCAATTAATTTGAATTTCAAGTTAAGATAAGTAGTTAAAAAGATAATGAAATTCTAATTCTATTTGAATTTTGAAAAAAAACAGGATAAGATATTATTTTAAATTAAGATAAAAAGATAGAATTTTAATTTTATAAAATTGGTTTGAATAAAAGATAAGATTATTTTATTTTATTTTATTTTGGGATATTAGAAATTCTAACCCGCTAAGTTTTGGAATGTTACACTAATAGGTTTTTCTCACTCCGAACTTATATGATTGATCTGTGTTTCCCAATAAGGACATCATCCGTTAAAACATGTTGCAACCCATATAATTATGTGTTGGAAAAAAAATTGATTCAAAAATTATTATCTTGCACAACAGAAAATAAAAATTTTGAAAATTGATCCAGTTTGTGATATTTATAGCAATAAACCTTGGACCGAATTGACACTTGTGTTTTCGGATAAACGAATCCTTATTGTTTCTATCTTTCAACCAAAAAATTTTCTCTACTATTCTCGTACCACGAAATGCTTCGAGTGTTGGCTCGAACGAATCGAATCAAACACAAAACTAGAAATAAGTTTCTTTTATTTAGTGTGAAAACTAAAATCTCTTCTCAAATAGAAACTGATTGAATCATTGTTTTGGAAAACATATTTAATTATTAGAGAATAAAAGTCTCTCTATTTTCAGGTGAAATTACGATATCTCAAAGTTTTGTAAATAACCCTACTAGTGCCATTTATTTATAGGAAGAGAAGGTAGAACCCTTATTGAATTGTAGAAGTATACTTCAACTAGAAAAACGAACTCCAAGTGCAACTACAAGTATTTATTTTTAGGGTTTGCCATCCACCCCATTAACATGAGGGGCTTTTGGGCCTCTCCCATATTAGGTCCAATTACAAGTGCTTCTCAGGATTTTAACCCAATACTTTATAATTCAACCCAACCCTATATTTATTTTTCTATTTCTTAAAATAAACAGCTCAATATATTTCTAATTAAATAATCTTATCAACCAAATTCAAATTTCGTTAAAATCATGACGACTTTACCATAAAAAATCTATGAGAAAATATATTTAATTTTTTTGTATTAAATGGTTCACTAAGACCAAATGATTTATTTCTATTTTCGAACATCATTTAACTCGAAAAATGTAACCTTTCAAACCCGACTTAGACATTAGGGCTAGATTGAAAAGACTACATTAGCCACTGAAATGGCTAAAGCTAACATATGTTACTTTTGAAGACTTTAAATAAACTCATTTTAGAGAAAAAATCCATAATTGTACTTTTGTGTTAGTTTAAAACATTCATTTATAGGGTCAATTGTACTTAAGATTCATTTTATTGTTGATAGTGTTGTTTTAGAAAAACCATTTGCTTGCCGCTCATCTTTTTAAAAACTCGATGTTAAACTAATGCAGAGGAACAACCATTTTTCAAGCCATTTTGGAACATAATTGCCTTATCGATTTGTTTTTCAAAAAAGGTTCCTTTGCAATGCAGTGAAAAGTAGGGAACAATGTCAAATTTTACTTAAGTCTGATTTCATGCATTTTCGATTATTATGCCTGAGTAAACCATGCATGAAAAAAAAATCCCCAAATGAGAAGTTACCAAGCCATAAACAAGAAATAATTAAAAATTACAAACCAAAAACAATAGGGACTGATTAATACTTATGAAATATAGTTTGGGGTCCAAGATGATTCTCCGAATGCCAGGTTCGATCCTAGTTTCGAGGTTTACCTAAAAAGTTAAACATTATGGGGGTGAGCTTATGAAATCTCAGTGTGAGTCGAACAATTATTTAAACAATCATAAATAGAAATTACAGTGAAACAGATTAGCATTAATAGAAGAACACAGAACCATTATTGGAATTTCATATTATTACATAGCAATTATTAAATTGATGTCAAACGGTGTATGAGCATGAGTCATCATTCATTCGACTAACAATCATTAATTTTGATACAATTCAATACAACACAATACAATACATAGCATAAATCAATAACATTTGAGTATTTCGTGAGCATGATGCAATGCAAAAAGGTTCTTACCCAAACCATCCGCTACACACCACAAGTTCCCTAGAACTCGTCTGCCAAACTCAACGAATACGAGCAAAGCTTGATGTGGTAAAACCACCAAATAACAATAACGCAGTAAAACTGGCGAATAATAAATAATGCGATATAATTGCTAATCCCCTTGGTACTCCAAATGCAATGCACTAAATAAGAATAAATGCGAACTTAATATGTAGCTGGTACTCCAAAAAACTCCTCTGTCAACCACAAAATATCCCATCCCAATGTACATGCAATATGTCATACAATCTTATACATAGCCATAATTTAATACTTTTCACATTTAATGGACATGTTCAACATGCCCTCAATAATCGAATGCTTTCTGTGAATGGAATAAATGTTCCAACTTTCAAATTACCATTAATATGGTACCATTCAACATTACAAAATTTTACATACTTTTACAAATTTCAAATGTGCATGTGTAGCAACCTTTCCAATATAACATATCAATTTTTTTCATGCAATTACATCATGCATAAACTCATATTTCAGCAAATCATGCCATACATACAACCAATTTCATATCAAATAACACAATCATGCATCACAGTATCATTCACAAAATCACAATGTCAAACTAGCAACTTTGCTAATGCATCTATCTTTTAGGGCTCGAAACGTACCTGGTTCGACTACTTACAAATTAATTATTTGGTTATTAAGCGAATCCAATCATCAATCTAAATCATCAAATATAACATTTTAATTATCATTATCAAACAAGTTTATGAGTTTAAAACCCATACCTTATTTTACGTTTTTTCGCAGCACACTAGCGAATCTTTCGATTTCCTTAACAAACCATAAAATGAACCGAAATTAAAAATCAGTATAAATTCAATTAATTAACCTATTAAACAGCCCCCTAAACACCCACTTATGGGTTCAAACCAATCTCCACAATTACAACTTTTTACGAATCCAAACTAGTTAGACTTCTTACACTATTTTTATGCAATTCGTACGCGCGAATGTCTTTCGGTTTTACGATTGATTTGGGGCGTTCGGGTCAGCACCTAACACATTTACATACTGGAAAATCAATAGCCACTATTGATTAAAATATTTCATTTAATCAATCTACAATCTTTACCTAATAACCATGTCGAAACAACAAACTAACTTCCCGATTTGTGAGATCCGAATGGCCAATTGATCAAGAATTTTTTTCACTAATGAATATGTAATCAAAGGCATATTAGGAGGGTTTAAGAACTCAAATTAATGCTGGAAATAGATGGGAAAAATTTAGAAACAAAATAGCCCCGTTTCTTGCACCTAGGAGCACGCACCACCACCCATGGTGGCTGAAATTAGGACTGATTCAAGAATGATATTGAGATCCTTTTAAAGATGGAAAAATACCTTTAAAATATTTAAAATTCTCCCAAATTAAAGATATGAAAATTTAGATTTTTAATTGACAATATTAATCAAGAAATTGAAAGAAAACAATAACTTACACAAGTTAGGTGAAAGGGGCGACAATGACACTTTTTAGGAACGATAGGCATCGATATTGTAGACTAAAGATTTTAGATTTGGGGCTGGTTTAACTCCAAAAAAATGGCAGAAATATGATGGAGGAGATGATGCAAAATCTCGTGGAAAAAAGAAATGAAAAAGATTATAAAACTAGGTATTATGGGCGACGACAACAATGGAGAAAGGAAAAAATTGAAGAGAAAAGAGGAGAGGAGAGGGGAGGAACGACTAGGGTGAGTAAAAATAGAATAAAGCTTGATTATTTTGTGTAAAATTTAACATTTACACCTAGGGTTACAAGGGTATGGACGACACACACATTAAAAAGAAGAGATTTTGTAAAATTTAATTATTTTGTAAGGGAAAAGATTCAAACTTGAGACCTTAATCTAATTTCCATGCCTGTACACTTATCAATTAACCATTGGACTATTACCTCATTTTTGAAATAATTTTGCAATAGTTATTTTAAAAACAAGGCATGCCACATACTAAAGTTTGATGCAAAATATGCAAAATAATAAAAATAATACAATAGAAGGGATTTGAACTTGGGTTTTAAGGAATGTTTCACTAACACTTAGACAACAAACAAATACCTCATTTATTTCCTAAAAATGCACAAATAATCTCAAAATTTAGGGCATTACCACACACTCTCTATTCACAAACTTGATTCTACTAACCCCCAATTTTTAGGATGTTATGATTCTCCCCTCAAAGGAATTTCGTCATCGAAATTTTATTAGTCACAAAATCTGTTACCCCAATTTTCTTCAAACCGGCCCACCATGCTTTCACTGTGCAACTCTGATTCCAACACAATTTCAGACAATGCGTCTCTTTAAATTCCCAACATATATCTTGAAGATCTAAGTACGAAAATGTTACTAACAGATTCCTCTACCCCAATTCTCAATTTTAACAAAAATTCTACTGGATGATGCTTACCATAATATCTACAAACTTAAACACTAGCTGATCTAACAGTTTCTTCAATAATAACTACTACAACATTTCGTTGAGGTTTGGCTCCTCTGGCACCTTTTAAAAGTGGCAGATTTGGACTAGTGGAAGCAAACTCTCTCATTTTTCAAACTTTATTCTTTTCCTTTCTCTTGCACTCTAAGCGTTTACTCTTTTCTTCCATTTTAGTCCTTTCTACCAGAATCTTGAAAACCTTTTCTAAGACTCCCAACATTGCTTGGGACACTGCATCATCCCTAACTTCCTAGTTGTCGCCTTCAAAAGTAGGCACGATCATGAAGTCATTCGTATCAGGATTAGGCATAATTACTTGAGAAGCAAATGGCTCAACTTGGGCTGCTTGACACTAAGACCTAATTTTCCTCATTTTGCGGTTGTTCATTATGTATCCTATGATCTTAAGTTTGATCTACAATTTCACAAAAATTATTTAGCAACTAAATTCAGTCAATTTAACAGTAATACACCTCAAGTGTTTACTTATAATTTAACAGTAACTTTTCTATGGCAACCGACATCGAAGTCTCGGACTTGTTTTTCTTTGTAGAATATCATTTTTAAAATTATCTGTGGCTTGTTTTTCCCAAATTTCCCCTTTTTTCATGTATGCATGCATGCAAACTCAATTTTGAAAATCAAAACTCAGTCCGAGGTTTTGAACCTAGGCTCTGATACCACTAAATGTAACCTCTCAAATCCGACTTAGACGTTAGGGCTAGATTGAGAAGGCTACATCAGCCACCGAAATGGCTAAAGCTAACTTACATTACTTTTGAAGACTTTAAATAAACTCATTTTAGAGAAAAGAAAACGTAGTTGTACTTTTGTGTTAGTTTAAAACATTCATTTATTGGGTCAACTGTACTTAAGATTCATTTTATTGTTGATAGTGTTGTTTTAGAAAAACCATTTGCTTGTCACCCATCTTTATAAAAACTCGATGTTAAACTAATGTAGAGGAAAAACCATTTTTCAAGCCATTTTGGAACCTAGTTGCCTTATCAATTTGTTTTTCAAAAACGGTTCCTTTGCAATGCAAAGAAAATTAGGCAATAATGTCAAATTTTACTTAAACCCGATTTCATGCATTTTTCGGTTGTTATGCTTGAGTAACCCATGCATGCAAAAAATACTCAAATGAAAAGTTACCAAGTCACAAACCAGATATAATTAAAATTACAAACCAAAACCAATAGTGATCGATTAACACTTATTAAAAATAGTCCAAGGTCCAAGGTGATTCTCTAAATGCCGGATCTGGTCTTAGTTTTATGGTTTACTAGAAAAGCTAAACGCTATAGGGTTTGAGCTTATGAAAGCTTAGTGTGAGTCGAACAATTATTTAAACAATCATAAATAGCAAATACAATGAAGCATATTAGCATTAACAGAAGAACAAAGAAGCATCATTGGAATTTCTGTAACACCCTTTACCCGAGACCATCGCTGGAATCGAGCACGAAATGTCATCTAACTTAACTTACTAGTTCGGAGCATAAAAATTTGCTTTTAAAATTAATTTCACTATTCACAACAAAACTATCCACTTGCGCGACTGTCACTAATTTAATTATAACTTGAGTTAAGAAACTCAAACTTTAAATCCATAAATTTTCCCTGAAACTAGACTCATATACCTTCTTTCCATAAAATTTTCATAATTTTTGACTTAGCCAATTAGTACAGTTTGTTCATTAAATTCTCCCCTGTTTCACAGCTTGACAGTTCTGACCTCTTAGCACTAAAAATCAATTATCTCATTGTACAGAATTCATATAATGTCATCGTTTGTTTCTTTTGAAAATAGACTCATTAAGTAATCTAGACATATGAATTATTACCAATAATTATTTCTGTACAATTTATAATGATTTTCTAAAGTCAGAATAGGGGACTTTAAAATCCATTCTGACCCTGTCTCATTAAAATTCAAATATCTCAAAATATAAAATTCATTTGCCTACACCGTTTCTTTTATCTAAAAATAGACTTGAGAAGATTTATTTCTATATCTCATTCACTCTATAATTTCATTTCTACTATTTTTGGTGATTTTTCAAATTCACATCACTACTGATGTCCAAAAACTACTTCTTTGTATTAGTTACCATTTAAACATACATAACACCAAAACATGTTCTTTACTAACCATTTCAATAGCTAATCTTAGTCATATCATTTGAACATACTCAAAATGATTAAGACTCTATACATGCCATAACTTTAAACATTTTGAAAACACATAATACCGAGATGGCTGTGACAGTGTGATACGAGCTCGGACGATCCCCAATTCGAGCAAGCTCAAAACACTATAAAAAAAGGAAACGAAGAAAGGTGTAAGCTACTAATAGCTTAGTAAGTTACATGTAAACTATAAATACTCATTTAACAATTAACATTTCTCTCATATAACTAATCAAACATTTCTTAGCAATTTCAATCACTTACACATACATAATCTTACCAATTCACTTGCACATGCATTTATACACTTAAACTTTAATCACATATGGTCATTCTCTCAATTGTACCTGCACATACACTTCATTTCATATTCACTTTAACTCATTATTAATCTCGTTGAACACTCAGAATATACACGGATACGTAGAGAATTAGCCCATAAGTGCCACACTGATATGTAGCCAAAGCTACCACGGATATGTAGCCGAAGCTACCATTGTAATGTAGCCGTAGCTACCACTGAAATGTAGCCGAAGCTACCACTGATCAACAACACTGGAAATGTCCACGGGCCTGCTTACACAAGTTGTCAGGTGTCTGCAACACATGCTAAATCACCCAGCACCTGGGACTCACTGTAACACTAGTCTCTAGTGACATGTCACTTGTATCCACTTCTATTCCTAAGTTCAACTGGGAATTTACACTTAACACTTGATTTTAAACACTTTATCACTTGAATAATTCATGAACAATTTTCCTTCCACATTCAATATTAATTCACATATCGAATATAATTCACAATTTATATAAAAATATTGTTATTATTTACACATAACTTACCTCGGATGCAAAAAGACTATTTTTGTAAATTAGTCGATAACCTTCTCTTTTCCCCGATCACTTCCACTATTTCTTCTTTCTTGATCTATATTAACACAATTTAATGCATTTTATCAACATTCCATTCCAATACAATTCATACACAATATTTTGGCAAACTTACATTTTTTTCCCTAACTTTTCAAAAATTCCACTTTTGTCCCAAAACTCGTAAAAATAAAATTCACTAAATTCTTAAATGTCAAACCTCACTAAATCATATTTCATGCTCATAAAAGCCCTCAATTTCACAAAATCATAATTTTATGCACACTTTACTAGCTTTCATAATTTAGTCCTTTTCAACATTTTCATCAAAATTCATCTAGTAAAACTTGTAATTAGCACTTCAAACATTTATTATCTAAAATAACTCATCAAATTACAACTATATCATGAATGGGTCAATTTTAAAATTTAATTTCATTTAAAATAAATGGTAGAAACATGAAATTCAAGCTTCAATAAGCATAAAAATATGAAAATAATTAAAAACGGGGCAAGAAATCACTTACAATTGAGCTTAGAAAAATCAAGAACCCTAGCTTATAGAACATGAAAGTTTCGGCAGCAACTATTTAATTTTGAAGAAGATGGGCACTTATTTTCAATTTATTTTGTCTTTTATTCACCTTTGACAAAAATACCCTTGACCATTTACTTAGATATTTTTCTAGAATTACCCTTTTGTGTCCATAACACTAATTTATGGTCTATTTGCCACATAAACACTTCCAATTTCATGCAATAATTCAATTAAGTCATTTAATCACTAATTAGACATTTGCATTTTTCTCAATTTAGTCCTAAAAATTCAATTAGGCACTAAATCATTAAAATTTCCTATCCATATTTTCACACAATATATCAATCAATCAGTAATTAATAAAAAATTATAAAAGTAAACTATTTCACTTTAGATTTGTGGTTACAAAACCACTATTCTGATTGGGCCCTATTTCGGGCTATCACAATTTCATATTATTATATAGAAATGATCAAATCGATGTCAAACGGTGTATAAGCATGAGTCATCATTCATTCAAGTAACAATCATTAATTTTGATACCATTTTAAGACAACATAATACAATACATAGCATAAATCAATAACATTCGAGTATGTCGTGAGCATGATGCAATGCAAAAATGTTCCTACCCAAACCATCTATTACACACCACGAGTTCCTCACAACCTGTCTACCAAATTCCAATGAATGCGAGCAAAGTTCGATGTGGTAAAACCACTGAATAAAAATAATGCAGTAAAATAGCCAATCCCCTCGGTACTCCAAATGCAGTACATTGTAACGCCCAAAAATTTTAATTTTGGGTATTGTGAATGTGTGACACAAACATCTGTCAACTTTAGTGGTTATGTGTTCTAGGAGTGTTTGGGAGGTCCTAAGTTCAAGCCAGGAATTGGGAAAATTTTGGTATTTTTATGAATCTTTGGTCAATAGACTTTTAAGTAAAAGTTGGCAAATAATTAAAAGAATAGGCTTGCTGGTCTGGTGGATAAGTGGAGTGTTGGTGTGAGGGAGGTCATGGGTTCGAATCTTTCAGACAACAAATGTTGTATTTTTGCTCCTAATTTCGGCAAGAGTTATGCTGAACTGGGTTTTTGAGTGGTGGATGTGTAGTGGGAAGTGAGAGAGCGATTTTAGGAGTGAATTAAGGGATATGGGGGAGAATATACAAAATCTAATCACTTTTTCCTTTTTCGAAAAAAGAGAGAGTAGTTTTTCTCTGCATCTTTCTAACGTTTTCTCTCCCCCATCACTACCGAATTTTTTTTTCTTCTTTGCTTCTTACTCGATTATCTTTTCTTTTCTTTCCTGTACTTTCAAAATTCCCTTGTTCCCCCTAAACCATTCCTTCCTCTTGATTTCGTAGCATTAAACAGCACTAGTGCAAATTCAGTAAGTTGTTGGGTATCATTTTAAGAGATTATTTTGTGTTTAATAGTTTAATTTTGGGTTGTTGGTAGCAACATTTCACAAGGATTAAGGCTCTCCTCGTGATTTTCGTAAACATACCGATTTGAAGTTTTTGCGGTAAGTGTTCATCGTTTTGTGAGTAAGTATTTTGGTTTCGAGATTTTAATTAATCACGAGGTAAGACTGATTATGGTGTTATTTGTTCAATCATAGGTTTTGGAGTGCTCGGAGAATATTTTAGCATCAAACAAAACCCGGTGTGTACCCGAAACACAAAAATAAAGGATTCGACGAAAAGCTGAAATTACTTGTTGTTTGGACAACAGCAATAAGCTAAATTTGAAAAATCACAATAAATTGTGGAAATCGAAGTTAAGGATTAAAAAATATGGGATTCAATATATTTGAGTCTAGTTTCTCATAGAAGAAACGAAGTAGCAAAAGAATTTCATATTATGATATATTTGAATTTTAGTGAGACAGGGTCAGAATGACTTCAGAATCCCCTGTGCTGACATTGGAAAATTATTAAAAATTGTATAAAATAATTATGGGTTAGAATTTATATGTTTAAAATCTTGAATGAGTCTAATTTTAATAGAAACAAATGGTAACATCATCTGAATTCTGTACGAGAAGATAATTAATTTTTAGTGCAGAAAGGTCAAAATTATCAGATAGCAAAAGAGGGGAAAATTTAAAGAATAAACTGTACTTATTGACTAAACCACTAATTCTAAAAATTTTATGGTAAGAAGTTATGTGAGTCTCTTTTCAGGGAAAATTTACGGATCTTAATTCAAAATTCTGTAGCTTAAGATACAAATAATTTAGTAACAGTGACTCAAGTAGACAGCTTTGAAGGATCATATAAGTTAATAGTGGAAACACATATGAATAATTAACTAGCAAGGGTTACATTAAAAAGGGTCACGAGGCCAAGGTCAATTTAGGTTATGGACCACACCGGTGTGTGGGCCCACACGGGCGAACATCATGGGCTTGTAGGCCCATTTTCGTTGTTTGACTGATTAGGTTGCACGGGTCGCCCAAGTCGACTGTGAATCTACTGTAGGTTTGGTAAGTTTACCTAAACCCCTAATTGACTGAAATGACTGTATGACTGATATGATTAAGCCTAATATTGTCCCACTGATTTGATACTGTACGCCCTGTTTACATGCATGATATTATATTATAGCATGTCATATTTGTATATTGTATTGCATTGGGTCGGGGAATTATAATGTTCGCAGGAAGTGTACTGAAGGGCCTCAAGCCTAATTTACTGGCAGCACAACTGCAAACTACTATCTAGTGCCACATTCGGTACTACTTGGAGTGTAAGGATGGGTGGGTTTATTATATCCCCACATAGAGTATAGGGTTGAACGAAGATGGTGTGTAGGGGCTGGATTGGTAGGATTTTTGTGAGTGCATATCTGTTACTCCTACTGATACTGTGATAGGCTAAAGCCCTACTACATGATTGTTTTTGTTCTAAGATGGGCTAAGGCCCAAACTGGACTGATACTGATACTGAAAAGGGTTTAAGCCGAAATTGTGATTATCTATTTACTGTCTGTTCATTTGTATGGGGATTACACACTAAGTTTACGTAAATTCGCCCTTTCTGTTTAATCTGTACAAGTAAGCCTCAGATTTGGGCGGATTGGTGCGACAGAGGACTCAATGGTGGCCACACGACTTCTTTTACACTATTTATTACCTATTTATGATTTTACTTTTATTTGGGAGTATTTGTCTGTAATTATGGCCTTTACGAATTTTGGTTTTAATTTGGTTTTTATACAGTTTTATGATTTAAATCTGTTAGTGTTAGGTAAAACTCGAGTTTTCAAATGAAATTAATGTTTTATCAAAATACCACGAATACGCAAACTGTTTAAAAGCTTCCGCAATAAGAAAACATTTTGAAATTGAGTAACGATTTGCAAATGAATAATGTTTTGGAAACGAACGACACGATTTGAAATTAACAGAAGATAATAAAAAAAATGGTTAAATAGAAAAAGGGGATTTAACGACGACATATTTTTCGAAAAGCATTACTTGTGACATTGTCATATTCGGCCATAACATTTAGGCTTGGTCTGGGGTGTTATATTTAGTGGTTTCAGAGGCAAGTTGCAAAACTCGGCTGTGGATGTGGGTTTTTTAGACGTGACTTCTGAGAACTGATTTCTAAATGTTTTTACTGAAAGTGTGGTACACCGAGTGCCTAGCGCTGATTTAGTAAGTTTTCTGAAACTGTGAATTGTTTAAACTGAAACTAAAACTATCTTTGACAGTATATCCTAAAACTGCTATAGGTAGTATATACTAGGACTATTATAGATAGACTATACTGAAAACACTTAAAATAGTGTATAATGAGACTTTAGTAAAACTGATAGACATTGATTGACACTGCGATATATGAAACAAACTTTGCACTTCTGATACTGTTTTCATAAAATATATATTAATAAAAAGTGGAACTGTAAACTGATGCATAAAACTATTAATATCGATAAAATGCAATTAGACAATAAGCACCAGAGGTACTCGTAGACGGGGTACAAGAGGCCGTGGTAGAGGCCGTAGAGGTGCTCGAGCTGGGTTTTCGTCATCTGGTAATCTGTCAAATTTGGATACGAGTGAGACGCCAGTGTCACCTGCTACTGAGACTGGGTCTCAAGATCGCATGAGTGGGGACAATGTATTCTCCCAGGCTATGCTAAGGATTTTGGAGAGGGTTGTTGGGCCTAATACTGGATTTGGGGGCCAAGAGTCGGTTACAGAACGACTCCGGTCCAATAGAGCTGAGCTCTTACGGGGTGTCACCAGGGTCGCCCCTTGTGTGGCTGATTATTGGATTGAGGCCACGTAGAGCATCATGGATGATCTAGATTGCACCCCTAAGTAGAAATTAAAGGGTGCAGTTTCACTGCTGCGGGACGAGGCTCATCAGTGGTGGCTGACTATTAAAGAGGGCACTCAGCCCGAACGTCTAACCTGGGAGTTCTTTAAGACCACATTCTAGGGGAAATATGATGGAGCTAGTTATGTGGATGCACATAGGAGAGAGTTTTTGAATCTTACACAGTGGGATCAATCAGTGGCCGAGTACGAGGCCGAGCTTCTCAGACTGAGCCCCTTAAGCGCGAGGTATGGTGGTTTCAGAGTATGAGCGATGTGTTCACTTTGAGGATGGCTTCAAAGATAATTTGAGAGTTCTGACAGCCCTGCAAAGGGAGCGAGATCTTTCTGCCCTGGTCGAGAAGGCGAAAATCACTGAGGAGGATATCGAGGTTGTCATGATTGGAGAACGTCGGAACTACTTATCTAAAATGATCTCTGCACTAGTTGGCAAAAAAGTTGGTTCATAAAGGTTGTGAGGCATTCTTGGCCTATGTAAGTGTTTTGGATTCTAGGGACTCTATAGTTAAGGATATCAGAATGGTAAAGTATGTTCCGGACGTCTTTCTTGATGAGCTATCGGGTTTACCTCTGAATGGTGAAGTGAAGTTTGGGATAGAGCTCCTTCGTGGTACAGCTTCGGTGACCATCGCTCCCTATAGAATGGCACTGAAGGAGCTTGTGGAGCTTAAGGCTCAGATTTAAGAGCTTTTAGATCGTGGGTTCATCTGCCCTAGTGTATCTCCGTGGATAGCACCGGTTCTGTTTGTAAAGAAAAAGGATGGATCCATGCGTATGTGCATCGACTATAGGCAGCTAAATAAATTGACCATTAAGAATAAGTACCCCCTACCGAGGATAGATGATCTGCTTGACCAGTTCCAAGGAGTTTCGATTTTCTCTATGATTGACCTTCGATCTGGATATCATCAATTAAGGGTTAAAGAGGCTGATGTTCATAAGACGGCATTTAAGACTCATTATGGTCACTACGAGTTCCTAGTGATGCCATTCAGACTGACTAATGCACCGAAAACTTTCATATATTTAATGAATCAAGTGTTCCAGCCTTATCTGGACCATTTTGTAGTGGTATTCATCGACGACATACTGGTTTACTCGAGGACTGAGGATGAGCATGATGAGCACCTTCTAGTCGTTCTTCAGACTATGAGGGAAAAATGGCTCTATGCTAAGTTTAGTAAGTGCAAGTTCTGGCTATGTGAGGAGACATTTCTTGGTCATGTAGTTTCGACAGAGGGGATTCAAGTTGACCCTCAAAAGATTGAGGTTGTATTGGAGTGAAAGAAACCTAAGAATGTGTCTGAGGTCCGCAGTTTTCTAGGACTTGCGGGATACTATCGATGATTTGTAGAGGACTTTTCATTGATTGCGGCACCCTTGACTAAGCTACTACGTAAGGGTGTGTCGTTTAACTGGACTGATACATAGCAATAGAGCTTTGAGAAGCTTAAGACTGTAATAACTGATGCCCCTGTTCTGATACAGCCAGAGCCTAGAAATGAGTTTATGGTTTATAGTGATGCATCACATGTCGGTTTGGGATGTGTGTTGATGCAGGATGGTAAGGTGGTAGCCTATACATCTCGTCAGCTTAAGATCCATGAGGCAAATTATCTAACGTATTCGTATTGAAAATCTAGAGGCATTATTTGTATGGTGAGAAGTGTATCATCTACACTGATCATAAGAGCCTCAAGTATCTCTTTAATCAGAAGGAGCTTAATCTTATGCAGCGTAGATGGATTGAGTTACTTAAAGACTATGACTGCACCATTGAGTACCACCTTTGTAAGGCCAAGGTGGTGGTTGATGCACTGAGCCGTAGGGCTATGACTGATTTGAGGGCAATATTTTCTCGTCTAAGTTTATTTGATAATGGTAGTCTGTTGGCTAAATTACAAGTTAAATTGAAGTGGAGAGAGTAGATTATGGGTAAGCAGAAAGAGGATGAGTCGTTGGGACTTCGTTTCTGACAGGTTGAGAGTGCGAATACCGAGGATTTTTCACTGAATAGCGAAGGGGTACTCTATTTTCGTAAGAGAATCTGTGTACCGAAAGATACTAAATTGAGGCAGTCTATATTGCGAGAGGCACATAGTAGCTCTTATGCAATGTATCCTGGTGAAAATAAGATGTACCGAGACCTTCGTGAGTTACATTGGTAGCCAAGGTTGAAATGTGAGGTTACTAATTTCATGGGCAGACGTCTGACTTGCCAAGAGGATAAGGCTGAGCATCAGTTACCTTCAGGTTTGCTGCAGCCGGTATTCTGTGGGGAATTTCATTTTTCTCAAGGTCTCACCCTAGAAGAAGGTATTGAGGTTTGGTCGTAAGGGTAAGTTGAGCCTTAGGTTTATTGGGCCTTACCACATACTGAAACGTGTGAGACCAGTTGCCTACCAATCGGAGTTACCTCCAGAATTGAATCGAATTAACGACGTGTTCAACGTCTCTATGTTGAAGCGCTATCGCTCTGATCCCACGCATATTATTCCTGTTGAGGAGATCGAGGCTAGGCTAGATCTGACCTTTGACAAGGAGCTAGTTCAGATTATGGATCTCAACATTAAGGTTCTGAGAAGGAAATCTATTCCACTGTTAAAGGTTCTATGGCATAATCATAACACTGAGGAGGCCACATGGGAGCTTGAGGATGCGATGTGTCAGCAGTGTCCTCATCTATTCTGATCAGGTAAATTTCGAGGATAAAATTTTCTTTAGGGGGTGGAATTGTAGCGCCCCAAAATTTTAATTTTGGGTATTGCGAATGTGTAACACAAACTTCTGTTAGCTTTAGTGGTTATGTGTTCTGGGAGTTTTTGGGAGGTCCTAAGTTCAAGCTAGGACTTGGGCAAATTTTGGTATTTTTATGAATAAGCCCTATCTTTGGTCAGTAGGCTTTTAAGTAAAAGTTGGCAAAAAATTAACAGAATGGGCCTACTGGTCTGGTGGATAAGTGGAGTGTTGGTGTGAGGGAGGTCATGGGTTCGAATCTTTGGGACGACAAAGATTGTATTTTTTCTTCTAATTTCGGTAAGATTTGTGCTGAACTGGGTTTTTGAGTGGTGGATGTGTAGTGAGAAGTGAGGGAGCAATTTTATGAGTGAATTAGGGGATTATGGGGGAGAATAGCCAAAATCTAATCACTTTTTCCTTTTTCGAAAAAAGAGAGTCATTTTTCTCTCCATCTTTCTGACGTTCTCTCCCTGATCTCCACCAAAATTTTTTTCCTACTTTTCTTCTTACTCGATTATCTTTTCTTTTCTTTCCTCTACTTTTGAAATTCCCTTGTTCCCCCTAAATCATTCTTTCCTCTTGAGTTCATAGTGTTAAGCACATTTGTGGAAATTCAGTAAGTTGTTGGGTATCATTTTAAGAGATTATTTTGTGTTCAATAGTCTAATTCCAGGGTGTTGGCAGCAACATTTTGCAAGGATTAAGGCTCTCATTGTGATTTTCGTAAACGTACCGATTTATAGTTTTTACGGTAAATGCTCATCGTTTTATAAGTAAGTATTTTGGTTTCAGAATTTTGATTAATCATGAGGTAAGACTGATTATGGTGGTATTTATTAAATTATAGGCTTTGGGGTGCTCGTGGATTGTTTTAGCATCAAAGAAAACCAGATGTGTACCCGAAACACAAAAATAAGGGATTCGACGAAAAGTCGAAATTGCTTGTTGTTTGGACAACAACAATAGGCTAAATTTGAAAAATCACCATAAATTGTGGAAATCAAATTAGAGGATGAAAAAAATATTGGATTAAATATATTTGATTCTAGTTTCTCATAGAAGAAACGAAGTAAGAAAAAAGAATTTCATATTATGAGATATTTGA
The DNA here is from genome assembly GCF_025698545.1 of Gossypium raimondii. Taxonomy (NCBI): domain Eukaryota; kingdom Viridiplantae; phylum Streptophyta; class Magnoliopsida; order Malvales; family Malvaceae; genus Gossypium; species Gossypium raimondii. The sequence goes on from NC_068566.1 coordinate 34,652,777, forward strand.
ATTTTAGTGAGACAGGTTAGAATGATTTAGGAATCCCTATCCTAACTTTGGATAATTATTAAAATTGTATAAAAATAATTATGGGTTAGAATTTATATGTTTAAAATCTTGAATGAGTCTACTTTCAATATAAATAAACAAGAACAACATCCGAATTACATGTACGAGAAGATAATTAATTTTTACTGCTGAAAGATCGAAACTATCAGACAGTAGAATAGAGGAAACTTGAAAGAATAAAATATACTTATTTCTTAAAACAATAATTCTAAAAATTTTATGGTAAGAATATATGTGAGTCTAGTTTTAGGGAAAATTTGCGGATCTTAATTCAGAATTCTGTAGCTTAAGATACAAATAATTTAGTAACAGTGACTCAAGTAGACGGCTTTGAAGGATCATATAAGTAAATAGTGGAAACGCATATGAATAACTAACTAGCACTAGTTACATTAAAATGGATCATGAAGCCAAGGCCAATTTGGATCAAGTAGGCCACACGGGTGAACATCATGGGCTTGTAGGCCCATTTTCACTGTTTGACTGATAAGGTTGCACGGGTCGCTCAAGTCGACTGTGAACCTACTGTAGGGTCGATAAGCTTACCTAGACCCCTAATTGACTGAAATGACTGTATGACTGATATGATTTAACCTGATGATGTCCCACTAATTTGATACTGTATGTCCTATTTACATGCATGATATTATGTTATAGCATGTCATATATGTATATTGCAGTGCATTGGGTTGGGGAATTATAATGTTTGGAGAAAGTGTACCGTAAGGCCTCGAGCCTAATTTACTGGCAGCTCAGTTGCAAACTACTATCTAGTGCCGCATTCAGTACTACTTGGAGTGTAGGGATGGGTGGGTTGATTATATCCCCACATGGAGTGTAGGGTTGGACGGAGATGGTGTGTAGACACTGGATGGGTAGGATTTTGTGACCTGCATATCTCATATCGCTCATCGACATCGTGATGGGCTAAAGCCCTACTGCATGACTGTTTTTGTATTGAGATGGCTAAGGCCCAAACTGGACTGATACTGATATTGATACTGAAAAAGGCTTCAGCCCATATTGTGATTATCTATTTATTGTCTTTTCATTTGTATGGGGATTACACATTGAGTTTATGTAAACTAACCCCTTCTGTTTAATTTGTACAGGTAATTCCCAAATTTAGGCGGATCGATGCAGTGGAGGACTCAGTGGTGGCCACAGAACTTCTTTTACACTGTTTATTACATATTTATGATTTTACTTTTACTTGGGAGTATTTTGCTGTAATTATGGCCTTTACGGATTTTGGTTTAAATTTGGTTTTTATATGGTTTTATGATTTAAATCTGCTAGTGTTAGGTAAAACTCGGGTTTTCAAATGAAATTAATGTTTTATCAAAAATACCATGAATACGCAAACTGTTTAAAAGCTTCCGCAATAAGAAACAGTTTCAAACGAATGACATGATTTGAAATTAACATAAGATAATGAAAAAAAATGGTTAAATAGAAAGTGGGATTTAGCGACGACATATTTTTCGAAAAGCACTACCTTGTGACATTGTCAGATTCGGCCATAATGTCTAGGCTGGGTCTAGGGTGTTACATGCACTGACTACAAATAAAAAAGTACTTAATATGTCGTTGGTACTCCATGGAACTCCTTCATCAACCACAAAAGATCCTATCCCAATGCATATGCAATATGTCATACAATCTCATACATAGCCATAATATAATACTTTTCACATTTAATGGACATGTTCAACATGTCTTCAATAATTGAATACTTTCAGTGAATGGAATCAATGTTCCAACTTTCAAATTACCATTAACATGGTACCATTCAACATTACACAATTTCACATTCTTCTATGAATTTCCAATGTACATGTGTAGCAACCTTTCCAATACAACATAGTAATTTTTTTCATGCAATTATATCATGCATAAACTCACATTTCAGCAAATAATGCCATACATACAGCCAATTTCATATCAAATAACACAATCATTCATCACAATATCATTCACATAATCACATTGTCAAACTACCAACTTTGCTAACACATCAATCTTTTAGGGCTCAAAACGTTCCTAGTTTGGTCACCTGCAAATTAACTATTTGGCTATTAAGTCAATCCAATCATCAATCTAAATCATCAAATATAACATGATAATTATCATTATCAAACAATTTTATGAGTTTAGGACCCACCCCTTAGTTTACGCTTTTTTGTATCACAATAGAGAATCTTCTAATTTCCTTAATAAACCATAAAGCGACCATAAATTAAAAATAAGTATAAATTCAATTAATTAAACTCTTAAAGAACCCCCTAAATACTCACTTATGAGTTCAAACCAATCGTCCCAATTACAACTATTTTATGAATCTAAACTAGCTAGATTTCTTACACTATTTTTATGTGAATCGTACGCGCAAATGTCATTCGGCTTTACATTTGATTTGGGGCGTTCAGGTCAGCACCTAACACATTTAAATAATGGAAAATAAATAGCCAATATTGATTAAAATACTTCATTTAATCAATATACAACCTTTACCCAATAACCGTGTCGAAACAACAAACTAGCTTATATTTAATCGCACTTATGCTTCTCGATTTCTGAGATCCGAATGGCTGATTGATCAAGAATGTTATTCCTAATTGATATGTAATTAAATTATGATTAGAAGGGTTCAAGAACTCAAATTAATTCTGGAAATAGATGGGCAAGAATTTAAAAACAAAATAACCCCTTTTTTTGCACCTAGGAGCACGCACCACCACCCATGGTGGCCAAAATTGGGGATGATTCAAGAATGATTTTGATATACTTTTAAAATATGGAAAAATACCTTTAAAATATTTGAAATTTAGGTTTTTAATTGACAAGATTAATCAAGAAATTGAAAGCAAACAAGAACTTACACAAGCTAGGTGAAAGGGCAACTATGGCTCTTCTTGGAAATGATAAGCATCAATCTTGGTGACTCAAGATTTCAAATTTGAGGCTGATTTAAATATAGAAAAATGGCAGCAATATGAAGGAGAAGATGATGCAAAATCGTGTGGCAAAAAGAAAAGGAAAAGATGATAAAACTGGGTATTATGGGCGACGACAACAATGGAGAAAGGAAAAAAATTGAAGAGAAAATAGGAGAGGGGAGGGGAGGAATGGCTTGGGTGAGTAAACATAGAATAAATACTACTTATTTTTTGAAAAATTTAACATTTATGCTTAGGGTTACAAGGGTATAGAAAACACAGACATTAAAAACAAGAGATTTGTAAAAAATAATTGTTTTACAAGGGAAAGATTCAAACTTAATACCTTCATCTATTTTCCATTCCTGTACACTTATCAATTAACCATTGGGATATTACCTTATTTTTGAAGTAATTTTTCAATATTTATTTTAAAAATAAGGCGTGCCACATACTAGGGTTTGAGGCAAAATTTGCAAAATAATAAAATTGTGCAATAGAAGGGATTTGAACTTAGGTTTCAAGGAACATTTCACTAAAACTTAAGCAATAAACAAATACCTCATTTATTTCCTAAAAACACATAGATAAATCTCAAAATTTAGGGCATGACCTCTCTCTCTCTCGATTCACAAACTCGATTTTACTAACCCCAAATTTTTGGGATGTTACAAAAAAACATAAATTCATTTTTTCAAGACATTTTCATTCTCATTTTGAAGAAAACCATAATCATTTCCAAATGATTTCCTATAACAACCCAGTTTTCAATGGTGATGGAACAATGGTTTAGGGACCACAAATTTCCATCGTATCAACTCGTAATTATTATTTTTAGAATATTTATAGATTCATTAAAGTCGTATTAAAAATTTTGTTTACAAATATTAACGTTTAGATAGTTAATTAAAGAAAAAGAAATAAAATGAAAAATGTGCAAAAGTTAGTGATTAATTTAATTAAATAACTAAATAGCTTAATAACTACACGAGGAGGGACCAATATAGTAATTAGCCACTAATAGTTAGTGTTGGATGGTTAAACCAAGATAAAATGACAAAATAAGGTGATTTTTATTGGCAAAATGGTAATTAGGTTAAAATTAATAATAAAACAAATATGAAATTTTCATCATCTTCTTTAATTTTGTTGGTAATAACCTAATGCCATGGATGCTTAGCTTGGGAGAATCAGCCAAGCACAAATTCTTTTCATGTGAGTGATTCTTAAGCCCGTTTCTTATAATTTTTATGTTTTTGAGATCGTTGCAACTAGGTCCAGCTAGCCCGTACCTTCATTTTTTATTCTGTTAAAAATTTTGGAAGTTGTCATTGATGAATATTGAATTTTATTCATGAATACCATGTATTTGGAGCTTTGATTATGTTATTTGATGAATTTGTAAAGTGATTTTTGTTAGATTTGATTTTAGGATTAAATTATGAAACTGTCAAAATTTTAAGGTTTAATAGTGAATTCAGTGATTATTAGGGACTATTTAAGGGCCTAGTATATTTGGATAAAATATTGAATTGAGAAAAATTGGTTAATTTGGCGAATTTCGAGTTAAGGGGACTAAATTTGCAAAAATGGTAAAAGTTTTGGGTAATTGTGTAATTTTGAAAAATAAAAGGGTATTAGTTTTGAAATGGTTTGGAAATGAAGTTTATGCTGATAAATGAAGAAATTTACATTTTAGATCAAAATCCTGTCGGTACTCGTAGAAAAGGAAATATAGCGAAATAGTTATGAACTTCTGCAACGACTACAATTTAGTCCAGGTAAGTTCGTACAGTTAAAAATGAACATTTTTATTAATTGGTGATTGGTATTATATATATTCTATTATTGGAAATGAATTATTTTTTGAATTATAATATTCAATTTGATATTCGATTTGAATTGAATGCGGGATTTGAGTACATTCGTGTTTCAGTGTTTGATGGGGGTTTAGAGTGGAGATGGCATTGGAGGGAGATATCGACATATTACCCAAGTAAACCGAGGTTAAAAATTTGTTGGGAACTCTCACGTTTTACTTTCTGTTTAGCTTGATTCGGGTGGATAAACTCTTATGAGCTTTTGTTTAGCTCTTTTGAGCTTCTGTTGGTGTGTTCGAAGGGACAAACTCTATGAGCTTCTGTTGACGATGTACTATTACCCGTAAGTCATCTTTCGAATGGAAAATCTCGGTAAGGTAATTTGTTTATTGAATTTGAAATATAAGTTATTTATTTAATATTAATCTGAATACGAATGTATTTATCAATTAAAGTTGTGAATGACAGGAAGTTCTCTTGGATGATTATTATTATTTAAATTATTATTTTAGTTAGTTCGGTAAGATTTATCGTTTAACTCGTCGAACTTACTAAGGTTTATTAAGCTTACTTGTGTTGTTTAATGTCATTGTAGATTCTCAAAAGGTTGGACGATCGGATCGGCACTCAAGTCACACTATCCAACTTATCTTGGTAGTTTTTGAAACATTTAATTCAGATTATATAGCATGTATAGGCTCTTGTGCAGTTTTGGTTAATGTTAGGCTTATGTAAATGTTATGAATGATATTTTGTGCAAATAGCCAACTTACATATTATATGAGAATGAGGTATAGTTGTTATGGTAGTATGTATGGTATATATATAATTGAATTATTGTGATTGTGGTACCTTTGATAGGTATTTTGATTAAGTATTGCATGAGTGAATTGATGAATTGAATCAATGTTTATTTTGTTGTAAAATTTTATATACTTATGGTACCAATGAGGGTACATTGGTTAGGCACTTATTAGGTTGATTTTGATGTGCTTTTGGCTCAATTAATATCATTTTGAATTGACATTTTGGTTGGTATTTGAGTTTCTTAAGGTCCGAGCAATTTGAAATGGTAAACTTGTGTTTTAAGGTTCATTTTGGGGCAACACGGCCTGAGACATGAGCGTGTTTCTCAGCCGTGTATGACACATGACCATGCGACATGACCGTTCGTCCTTTGTAGGTTCAAGGCATGCAAATCAGGCAGTTACACGGCCTAGCACACGGCCTGGCACACGGGCATGTGGCTTGGCCGTGTGACCCAATTTATAGAGTTACACGAGCATGGACAAGGGCTGGAAGACGGTCGTGTGTCCCTATTTCGAATGGCCACAAGCTGTCTGACCCTCACAGTTCAAATTTTTCAACATTTTCCTAAAATTTCCAAATGTTTTTGACTTAGTCCTGGATTGTTTTATAGTAGTTTTAGGGCCTCAAGGGCTCGATTAAGGGACATTATGAATGTATTTGAATGAAATTTAATTATGTTTGTATTAATGTATGATTTGAATGGTTTACTATTCTGTTTGTCCGGTAATACTCCGTAACCTTGTCCCGGTGACGGATACCGGTTAGGGGTGTTACATTTCATATTTCTCCATTTTCACCATTTCTATTCATTTGATTCTACATGCAATTCATTTCTGGTTTCAACGAGCGAGAAGAGGGACTAATTGGACATATGCAATTGAGGCTCAAATAATTTATAATTAAGTTCCAGTTTGTCGTCTATTAATTATAAACTCATTTGGTCACGAAGTCATTTCACTATAGTATCATGACTGAGCTCTCCCTAACAACATACCGTTATGAAAGTAACTCGATCAATGCTCGTCTAATGACCTTGTCATAAATGTGTTACCCTTATAAGATATCCTTAATCTCTTTGGGATGATATCTATTCTCCCAATATTATCCTAATTTATCTCATGACAACCATTATATCTTCCTTATTGAAAAGTCAATTACTATCAAATAGTAATCAAGTAATTCATCACAAAGACTAACGACCCATGACCATGTGTACTTTTCATTACCCATGTAATGCCAATGAGAGGATATCATTTATACATGTATCAGGCTATGAATTCAACTATTGTGAATGATGCTACATACAGCAGTTGTCGTACACTCAACACACTAGCTTTCGGTTCCTTATCTATTTGAACTTAAATTTTTACTTACATCAAAGTGTACGAGTCATGGATACCTAGTCTATTATCCACTCAAGATTTAAGTATTCCACACTATGAACATCACAAGTGAAAAAATTCCATAAACGAATTCAAAATCTATTCTTCTTAGGTCTAGTTCGATGTACTGTCAATCTAGTCAGTCACATCTATATATTTATCTTCTGAGAGTCATTTACTCTGATGCTCAAGATAAAACACTCCACAATTTGACTTCATAGATGACATATTAGTCTTTCAATCAGTTTGCTCATTTTCGATTAGACTAAGGACATGTTTAGGTTCATCTACTAATATAGTTGTCTTTCTATATTATAATCCGACCACGTAATACCACTTAGCATTAGTTAAATATTAGACAATCAATGAACAAAATTTGCTTCTATTTTGCTGTGTGTAAAAACCATATGAGGACAATTATGCAAATTCAATTAATGTAATCCATGAATTTGATTTATTAACCAATCTATTTTAAAAAATTACAACTATACATAGACAAAAATGGTACATTTAGGGAAACCAGATCCAACATTATGCATAAGTGGAACTTTTTGGAACCTACATAACCTTTGATGAAGTGCTTGATGGACCCACAATTTCAAAGAATTTTCTAGTGTCATAAGGATCGTCACTAATGAATGTTAACTTGTTTCACTTTCCAGCAAAGATACCAAAGTTGGGTCTTACTTTTCTACTCCCACATCATAAGGTAAAGCTCAATAGCTTATAAGCATAGAGTCTTTACTTGAGGCAAGACAAAAAATATGGTAAAATCTTTAAACTTGGTCCAAACAGGAAAGAATGCCTCAACCAATTAGAAGAGGATCATGCACTCCTATGCAAAAAGACGACTCATGAGTAACTCAAAGAATACAACATAAGATCTAGTGAAAAAAGAGAAAGGTATAGCCCTCTTCTAGGATTCATTCATCCCGTAGCATCTTTTACTTACTGAAGCATCGAAGAGCATCTTAGAACATAGGCTCCAATAACCCCATAGTTTACCTTGTGCCTAAAGCATATTCACCTAGGTTTTACCCACCTACCTTCAAACTCAGTTACGTTTAGAAGGGACAAACAAATTTAATTATTTGGTGATTTTAATTAATTTTTAATTCATAGAAACTCGACATTTTCATTTTTGTTACTCAAAAGCTCCACAATCACGAAAACATTAGAATGAATTCTGTAACACCCCTAACCTAAATTCGTCATCGAAACAGGGGTACAGAGCATTATCGGAGTTTACAGAGCAATTAATTAGACATTTCATATAATATAGCATTCATATAAGAAATCAATCAAAATTAAACATATTGTCCCTTATATAAGCACTCGGGGCCCAAAGTACACGTTAGAAACAAGTTAGGACTAGATCCGGTACTCAAAGAATGTTTTAGAAAATTTTGAAAATTTTCAAAGTTGCAGGGGACACATGGCCATGTGGCCAGGCCATGTGACTCACACAGCCAAGAGACACACTCGTGTCGTAGGCCGTGTGGGCATTTGAAATAGGGACACACGTCCGTGTCCGTGCCCATGTAACTCTCTGACTTGGGTCTCACGGTCAAGTTACACGCCCGTGTGTTAGGCCATATGAGCATACTAACTTGTGTAATTTAAAAGATATAGGGGACACACGGTCGTGTCACTTGGCCATGTGTCACACGCGGTTGAGACACACCCCTTGTTTCTGCTCTTGTGGACAAAAATAGGTCATTTCTAAGTCACATTTTTCACCCAATTTGGTACCAACCTAAACACAACAATTTTTATATCAAGAAGCCATAACAAGGCATTCAAATCAAGTTAAAATCAAGTCTTAAACATCTATTATCACAACATACTACCAATATGCCCTTAGGTACCTCAGATGACAAATTAATAACATGTCAACCAAATATCCATATTTACCTAGATAACCAAATGCATATTTGCATAATTGTACCAAATATACTATTTCAAACCAATCATCAAAATACCTATAAGTTTTCCATCATTCAACCATATCAAACACATTAAATATGTTAGGCCACATACATAAACACATCAAAATATATCAAACATAAGCCATTCAAATGGTTTGCCTCAACAAAACATTTATATACCAACATTGGCCAAAATATCCTATACATGCCATTATAATCGGAATTAATTTACTAAAAGTACCAAAAGAGCCGATGGATAGTGTGAAATAGCTCTGACCAACTTTCAACCCGAATGAGCTTCCAAATTACTATAAAAAATGGAAATAACACAGAGTAAACATTTAATCTTAGTAAGTTCGTATAATACAGAATTTAACTTATCATATTTCCACAAAATAGGTACGTAAACATAGCATATCTCGATCAATTTGGCCAAAAGCTTAAACACATGATCACCAACATATTAGCCATGAAAATCACATATAAAATCCAACACACATGGTTGAATTCATCAAATAATCATATTTCATGTATTTCATGTATATACCGGTAATAGTTCAGATCAAACTCATATGATTTCATAACAGAACTGTGCCCGTTGAACCATTTAAAATATCGTTGGATACATGGGTAGTACACTCGAGTTGTACTGAACTGTAATCCGTCAATTCATATTCATGTATGCTCATACGAGCTGTAAACAGTAAGCTCTTCCGAGCTGAATAACGGGAAGCTCATGTGAGCTAAATATTGGGAAGCTCATAAGAGCTGAAATCGGGAAGCTCATAAGGCCTGAAATCGGGAAGCTCATACCAGCTATGGTGTGTCCAAAACACATGCAGGACCTTAACCAAATCGGTAACCCTAATGATATGTCATTTGTATCCTACGAATTTTTAAGGTTCAAACAAGACTAAGTAACTATCGGATATGCGATCGGTAATTATACATAGCAATTATATAAATCACATACACACAATTCAATTTAAAATGTAAAAACATACAATTTGGTTACACGAACTTACCTCGACAAGTTTATGTAGATACGAAGGCGACTAATCCGATATTTTTCCTTTGCCTCGATCTAACTCTATACTAGGTCTAATCGGATCTATACGAATGAATTTATCTCAATTCAATATAATTCATATTCAATTTAGTCAAACAACACATTTTTGACAAAATTACTATTTTACCGTTATACTTTTAATTTATTACAATTTAGTCCCTAGGCTCGAAAAATGAATTTCATGCAATTTAATCCTTATTCAAACCTAGTCAATTTTATACATATTAATAGCAGCCCATATAATTCAAAACATCACAATTTTACCATAAATTTATCATCTTTTCAATTTAATCCTTAATTGATAATTTTATCAAAATTCTCTTTACAAAAGTTGTTTATCTAACAATAACCTTTCATTTTCTATCATAAAACTTCAAAATTCAAGCATACTCATCAATGGCAAAACCCTAATACTTTAAGAGTTTTGCAAATTAATCCCTGAGTTAGCTAGATTAAGCTATTACGATCTTTGAAACATAGAAATTATTAAAAATGGGACAAGGATACATACCTAATTGAGCAAAATAAGCTTGCTAATATCTCAAGCTTCCATGTCTAGGTTTTCTTCTCTTTTTTTTTATTTGGTGGTAGATGATGATAATATATTTTTGTTTATTTAATATCACTTTAATTGGTAATTTCCAAAATTAACCTTAATGTTTCATGAAATTTCCAATGATGACTATTCATGCTTAACCACTAAGCATTTTAATGGTCTATTTACTATATAAAGACCTCCAATTTAAAATTCTATAGCTATTTAATAACTTTATCTATTAGAACTCAACTTTTGCACTTAATGCAATTTAGTCATTTTATCAAATTAGGTATGTAAACGGTAAAATTTCTTAACGAAATTTTTATATGTTATTTCTATCATACTGTAGACCATATAATAATATAAATAAAATTTTTCGACTTCAGATTTGTGGTCCCGAAGCCACTATTCCGATTTCACTGAAAACGGGCTGTTACAAATTCCCCTAAAAAAGAAATAGAAAAACATAGAAAGACAATGAAGGATAAGAATTTTGGTTATATTATTTCAAAACGGTGGAGTTGCATAGTTTTAAGCATTATGACATTTTTTTTATGCTTAAATCAATTTTAGTTCACTTTTTTTTTTTACATTTTTAAACTATTCATAAACACTATAAACCCCTAAAATTCCAATTAACTAAATTGAAGAGTATTACATGCTTAAATGCTTGGACCCACGACCTTTAAATTAATGTAACAATAACGATGACAACTGAATTAAGACTTAATTAAAATTTGAGAAAATTTTTAGGTAAAAGACAGAAATGAATATTGTATAAAATGGGGGTTTCACATACTTGTATCAATGTGTGTACCTACCATATTTTTGCCTTTTATTGTTACTGTTTCTATGCTTGTCGGGACTACCCTTTGTCTATGTCCTTAAAAGGAGGTGACGTTCGTGAACTCCAGGAACTGAGACAAAGTGGATTTGCCGGATACGAAAATTAAAAGATGAAAAGAACGTTGGATTTAAATTATGAAACATAGTTCAACGCCTAAATTAATTTTAGGTTACGAGAATTTCAAAAATTGGAGGAATGATCTTTGGTGGTAAGATAGCAAAGAGGAATACGATTCCAAAAGTAATTGGTAGGCTTCCCATTATATATTGAACAGGATAGAGTAATTCCTTTGTAACAGTCAATTTCCCATCAGAAGTAATCATTTTCGCCAAAAATTTCATCAGAAATAAAACTTCCTTAATTTGACATCCATACATCTAAAAGAATTTCTAAACTTTATTTGACATAGATGGACATGTATGATCTCTAGGTACAACACCTGACTCTTACATTTATAATTGACTTACATTCCTGGTAAAAAAAGCAAATCAATGCTAATTCACACACCACAAATAGAATTGTTGTTGTAATTTGAATGTTCAACGTGAGTTTATATGGTCAACACTCATTGTTGCTAATCAATAGCCTGAATTCTAGAGTCTAAAGTTTAGTCTTGGTAACTTAAACTACCGATGAATCAAAGGATAAATGGTTAGGTAGCGTTAGATACGTGTCCAAGATTTTTTTTTAATATACTATTAGAGATTGAAAATAGGGTAACAAAATTAGAATTCATCTTAAACAGGTATAGACAAAAGTTTTAATCACCGCTCTATTCATGTTAAGACAATAGGTGCCCAAGATCTTAGACTTTGTTCCGATACTTGTGTTATTATGATTCAAATATCAACAACGAATGAGTCGGAAAGAACCTGTAAAATAGTGATTGTAAAGTTGCACTGCAGCAACAAAATATTAGAAGGGATCGGGAGAGAAAGCTGAATATGGAAGAATTCAATTACAAGGGCTTGCTACGAATCTGGGGTGGTCATCTCCGGCCATGATCACCACAATCTTCGGCTCCATACTAGCGGATGCTTGGATGGTTTCGTTGTTCTTTTCTTCTTTCGCATTTGGAAGTTCAGGCGATGACTGGCGCCAGTGACTACAAGCGAGGAAGAGCAATGCGATGCCAATGATACCGAAAACGATGGTAAGGCCTCCGAATAGATAGGGAAGTGGAGAATTCCATTGCAATAGAGAATCATTACCGACTGTTGAATTGCCACTTGACCGCATTTCTCACCCTCTGCGCCTACACTTTTTCTTGTTGTAAACAAAACTGTTGTGTTAATTTTGATGATCATAAATGGTCAATTTATATGAATTTAAATGCTTAGTGGATGCATTTATTCCATGTTGATTCTTTCTTTTTATTATTCACATTACCAAAACGTCCTCCCAATAGATTCTTCTCTTCTAATTTGTTAGTTAACATAAAATTGATGATACTTGGTTAGGTAGTCTAATTATGTACTTACCCTGCAATCCCATCTTTATTTTTTGAAATTTTTACGTTAAAATCCATTTATTTTCATATACTAGGATAGGCATATAAGATATTTTCAAATTTATGAAATATATATTTATGTCTGTATTCAACATCCACTATCAAATCCAACTACGGAGGATGCTATGGAGATATGAAAGGTCGATATTATCATAGAGTAATTACAAGGACGAAATTAGAAATTTTTTAAGCTGATTGGAGTAGCAAAATATAATTTTATCATTTTAATAATCTATATATTTATAATTTTAAAAGTTTAGATCAAAATTTTATCAAAATTAAAATATAATTTTATCATTACTAATTTAAAATTTTATAAATATCTAAGATGGAGTACCTGCGACCCACGACTTCCTATATAAATTTGGGTTAGAAGAGTGTAATCTTATTTTATTTAGATTTTTTTTTAAATATTTGTTTAAACGTCTTGTATAACATCTGATACAAATTAAAAATAAACATAGAAGTGAGACCTTATAAAAATAATTAAACAAAGTGACAGAGATGGCATGATAGGGTGAAGATTCTTATGGAAATTAACATAGATTTAAGGAATGATTAGATATATCTATGGTTGGATTATTTGTTTAGTTCCGAAAGTTTCATTTGAAATTTGAAGAGTTTAAATAAAAATGTTAAGTCTAGAAAATGAGTTTGGGTAAAATATTAGACCTATTTAAAATATGGGTTAGATGGATCTTGTCCACCCGATTGCTTTTTAAGTTTTAATATTTTATATTATATTATTTTTATATATTATATAACTTTTAACACATTAAAAAATAAACTTATACTAAATATGTAATACTATCATAATATAAACATTAAAATAATATTAAGATGACTATAAAAATTTCAATAAATAAAAATAAAATTATTAATATTAAAACAAAATAATATAAATATTTTTAAAATATTTAAAATATAAAATGAGTGGGTCTAAAATGGACTTGGGTTAGTCTTTTGCAAATATGAGCAATTTAAATAAAATTTTAGGTCCATACTTTAGGTCGAACCGGACTTGAATAAACATAAAATAAGTTAATATTATACTTAGATTTGACCTGAGTGACGATTACTTTTAAAAATGATAGATTCCTAAAAAAGTTAGTAGAAATTTGCATGTGCTACAGTAAGTAAACCTAGAATCTTTGAGAGTAGTGAATTGTCAAAATTAATGGGAGGGTTGATTCTGGAAAACATGAAAAGCAAAGGGGCACTAATTCCCTTTTCTTTGTTCCAACGGGCAAAGAATCTTTAGATAACAAGAATCAACTTTGTAAATTCATATCTGCAATTCACGTTCAGTGAATACCGAATCAATTAGTTGATGGAGAATACGGATCATAAATGGCGTATGGTACAGGCAGAGATTGCTCTATTTATATGGGTTTTACTTAAATGCAGTTAATACCGAATTGGTGGACATACCATTTTCTACTAAAATTGATATATTGGTATCAGTTTATTTTGATGTATTATTTCAAATTTATTAATATTATTTTTTAAAAATAAATTAAAAAATATATAAATATTTATAAATATCAAATAAATAATATTGAATAAATTTTAAATATAAAATATTCATCAATTATATAAAATACTCATTAATAAGCCTCACAAATAAAAATTCATCATTTAATAAATTCAAAACTAACAAGAAAAAAGAAGCCGAAGGGTGGTGAGTAGAGGTGTCCATGGGCCGGGCCCAACTAAAATTTTAGGACTGATTGGTAGGCTCAAGCCCGACCCGACCTGAAAACTGGCTGATTTTTTTTTCCACGCCCAGCCCATATTATATATGCTAAACTCAAGCCCGGCCCGACCCGAACTATTTTTTTATTGAAAATATTTTACTACATAAAATAAATTTTAAAAATATAATATATGAAATTCACTAAAAAATTTAAAACAAACAATTCCCCAAAATTACCAAATTGCATTAACAAATATTAAAATTGGATGAAAACTTATTGTCATTTGTTGGATATACACCTCATTAACGCTCATAATAATTAATTATTGCCCTTTAAAAAAATAACCATTGCTAATGTAATGATTATCTTTTCAATAAAATAATAAAATTTACATAAAATGAAAAACGACAAAGTACAAAAATAAAAATAACAAAGTAAATGATGGCATTAAATTTGTTTCATTGAAGTACATTAAAGCTAAATTATAGTACATGAAATTTAATAATTAGTGAAATAACTTGGTAACTAAAACCAACCACAACAAGGTTATATTCTCATGCAAATGATGTTGGAAAATTGACAAAATTAAAAGCTCTACAATATCTATATATCACGCAGAATAGCAGCAGAAATTAGCGCCCAACCCAACGGCAGTAGTAGAACAATAGTGAAACAACACCCAAAATAGCACCAAAAATAACCTACAAAATGTAATCAATCATTCAAAATATCTATATATCAAACAATCAACATATTTAATTTTATAACAAACTATAAATTCTAAGGTAAATTATATACCGAAAAAGGAATCGAAGCATCATCGTCCTCATCCTCATCGCCATTCTCATCATTGTTGCAATCAATTTCTAATATAAAATAAGAATAAAAAGTTAGATAATCAAATTGATAAAATGTTATAAAATTATAACAATAAAACGAGAATAACAATTACAAGTTGAAAATCCCTTAGCTCGTATCCAATCATCAAAGCAAACAACGGTTCGAATCGTTTTTGGTTTAAGGGAACTCCACAAAGTTGTGATAACTTTCTTCCCCATGCTAAAAGCCAACTCGAAAGCTACAGTCGATATTGGAATTGTCAAAATATCACGAGCCAAAAATGAAAGCTCACGATATCGAATTGAACTTTTTCTCTAATAATCCAGTACATCTATTTGACTATTCAACTCAAGCTCTGGTTCTTCCAAATAAATGTCCAACTGTGACCTCTCACTCTTAGTATTGGATTCACTTAAGTATCTTCTATAGTCATCACTCTCATCATAATCCCCTCCCAAATCAACCCTATTAATATTAACTTCATGGAAACTAGAATCAACATGATCATTATTCGAAACATTGGAAATCCCGGCCAAAGAGGAAGACATGGATTTGGAGTTCTTAACATACTCTTCAAACAAAAGTTTAAGATTTCTAAGAATGTTTTGCACAAAGTTTGAATCATGAGCACCGTAGATTGTAGTAAAGCAATACTGCATATAATTTAACTTGTAACGAAGATCTAAAATTGCAGCACATGACAATATCAAAGAATACTCAGGCCAATATTTATTAAATTTCTTTTGCATTTGCATAACCATTGGAGTTAAAAATGAATTAGAACCTTTAATTATATCAATTAAGACATTGTGAACCTTCCAAACCCCTTTAAAATAAAGATTAGTCGTTAGATAATTAGAACCAGAAAAACACAAGTCATATCATAAAAGACTTTTAAAAATTTACAAAGAGTAGCAACATTTCCCCACTCTTCATCAAAAAGTGCAAATATTTGATAATCTTTATCCCATTGACCCCAATAATCTAACACATCTTTATAGTAAAAAGTAGATTCAAGCGTCAAATAAGTAGAATTCCATCTCATACACACATCTGGTCGCATTCAAATTAAAGCTTTTGTCGGCCACATCATAAAAATTTTTCTTACGAATTCCCAACTTTTTTATGTACTTGATTCCATTTCGAATCTTACCAACAACATCATCAGCAAGTTCCAAACGAACTTTAACTATAAGATTCAATATATGTGTACAACATCTAACTTGAAAAAAACCACCATCATACAAAAGAGCTCGGTTTTCACGAAAACGATTTTTAGACAATAAACCATAACATCATTATAAGAAGCATTATTCAGAGTGATGCTAAAAATTTTCTTGTCTATACCCTACTAAGATAAACATAAAATAAGTTCATCTGCTATGTTCAAACCATCTTACGGAGGAGATAAAGCTCTAAACCTTAGGATTCTCTTTTGTAGCTTCCAATCTTTGTCAACCTAATGAGCAGTAATGCAAATGTATTCATCATTAGCATGCTCAGAATTCCAATTATCAGAAGTTAGACAAATTAAACCAGGTGCTTTAACCAACTTTTCTTTAACATGATCTGTAACGCCCCAAAAATTTAAGTCTTTAATTTCTTTGCATGATATGACACAAATTGTTTGTTTGGTTTAATGGCTAAGTGATTTGGGTGTGTATGAGAGTGTTTGAGAAGCCTGGGTTGAAGTCTTAGCTTTTGCAGAATTTTTAGTTTTACTTTTAAATGAATCTGGACACTGGCATATAGGCCTTATAAATAATAGAGCTTGTTTTATGACGCAAAAATAGCTTGTGGTCTAGTGGCAATGTGGCATGTTGTGTAACTGTGAGGTCTGAGGTTCAAGTCCTGGGTTGCGCAATGAAGTAGTTATTTTGCTGCTTAAGCTATGTAGGTAGTGGAGTTGGACTGAAACACAATTAAGGGGAGTTTGAATAGAATTTGAATGGAGTTGTTGGGAGAGTTGAGGAGAAATCGGTGGAATAATTCAAGGAGGGATAAGGGGGAGAGATTTTAGGAGAAAATTAATGGAAGTGATTGGAGAGGAGAAGTGTGCCAAAAGTGGACTTTGATACACAGGAAATTCAGCCAGAGGGGATACTACTCATTTTAGTATACTTTTCATTTCGATTTTGTGTAGTGTTTCTCCCTTTTTGCTTTTTGGTGCCGAATTTTTGCTAAGATTTCGAGTACCTCTCGGGTTTTTCTTTTGCTGCTCTTTCCTTTTATATATTTTTTTTTGTTTTGGCCGAATAGCTTTTTTAGTTCCCTCCTCTGCCAAATTTTCTTCTTTTTTCCCTCTTCTCTTTGTTGTTTCTTTTCATTTCTCTACTTCTCCAAACCTTGACTGAACAATGTTGAAGTAGTTTCATATTGCATTTTTCGTCTGAATTGCTCTTTTTCCTCTACTCCTTTTAATCAACTGTTTGTCGAATATTGCCTTCTCTCCCTTTTTATCTCTTCAAATTTGTTTTCGGCTTGACAATAATTCTCTGACGGTTCAACTTTCTCGAGGAGTGAAGGAGTATCGTGTAATATTAAAGTTGTTGAAACCTTTCTCCCATCACTTGATCAAATGTAAGTATGTAGTCGAGTATTCTAAAGTGTAGGCCGAGTTCTTTCTGTGGTTCCGTAAGATATCATGTGTGGATTTAAACCACATGAATATACAATCTTATTTAATAAAATCCATTTGTAATGTAGATATCCGTCAAGGAGATTGTAGTCAACCTTCGCCAATGGTATAAGTCGGCTAAGCCACATTTGACAATCGAGACAAGTGTTAATTTTAGTTTTGGTTAAGGGTGTAAAAAGGAGGAGATGAACCCTATTGTTCAGTGACTAATGGAAAGCTTTGTATGAATATAGGCTTTGGTGCTCGTGGATCTTGGTGTGTTTCCACAATCAGGTGTGTAAACACCCCATTATAACCGTAGAACGACAAAAAGTTGAAAATCTAAAAATACGGCGTTTGAGACCGCAAAAGCGTGCGATCGATCATGTGGTAAGCCCAATCTGTGAATTATGGGTGATAGACTATAGAGGCCTCCATGAGCATTTCCATGGGCTTTGGCCATAATGGGCCACGTTGGGCCGAAATGGGCCGTGTGGGCTAAATGGGCTCGTGGGCCCCACACGGATGAAAACCATAATTTATGGCATCGGATCGGGTTATGTAGATCCCATAGCGTGTGGGCCCACTTGGGCCGAGTAATGGACCTTAGGCCCATTTACACTGTTTTGATCGTTTAGGTTACCTGAGTCACTCGAGGTGACTACAGACCTTTCGAGTGGTTGATATTTGCACCGAAACCCCAAAATAGGTAAAATAACCAAAATACCTCCAAAGGGCAAAATGACTGTTTACCCTTAATAGATGGAAATAACCGTTATACCCTTAGAGGTAGGTTGACTGATGTGTTCATGATTTATATATGACTGTTACTGAGTATGACATTCTGCATACACGTATGATTTATGACATGATATACTGTATGGGGTTGGGATAATGTTATGGAGGAAGTATACTGTTACTGGCAGCTTTGCTGCGATACTCATACTAGTAGCCTTGCTGCGATACTGTTACTGGTAGTTTTGTTACGATAATATAACGGGCAGCTTTGCTGCGATATTGGTGTGTTGGTTGGGTGGCTCAATTTTATCCCCATATGGTGTGTTGGTGGTACAGAGAGGTATGTTGGCTGGATTGGGACGGGTTGCATTATTGCACTGTACTAATATTGTATTAGGCTAAGGCCCACATTGTTACTGTACTGGGCTAAGGCCACATTGTATGTTCTTGAATAGGCTCGTGCCTGCACTATTTTGCATGTTGTATCTTGGTCGATCGATGGGGATTACACACTGAGTTTTCGTAAACTTACCATTTCCTTTTAACTGTACAGATAATCCTCAGCCATAGGCGATTTGGTGCTGCAAGGGACTTGGAGGTGGCCACACATCTGCAGTTGTTTTATACTTACTTTTATTTTAAGTTTAAATTTTGTGTTGGGTTTTCTTTGTGTAATAAGACCATTTATGTTTGTTTAAATTTTTAACTGGGCTTTTGTTTACTTATTTTAAACTGCTAGTTTAGGAGAAGACGAATTCTCAAAATAATTATTGTTTTCAAGAGTTTGAGATTTTAGATCAACCTTTTATAATAATAGCAGATAACAAGGCAAACCATTTGACTAAATGATTTGTTAAATAATAATAAAGGGGTTTTTAAACCTAGAAGTGAATTTTTACCACTAAGTCCTATTTTCGAAAGACACTTTGATGTGGCACGCCAGATTTGACCATAACGTCTAGGTCGAGTTTGGGGTGTTACATTTAGTGTATTAGAGCCAGGTTACAAAACTCGACTGTGTAATGGCTTTTGAAAATATTTGAATTTCTAGAAAACTGTTCTTGAAGTATTTTGGAAGGTTACAAGTGTGGCACACTGAGTCTCCAGTGCAGAATCCGTAGGTTTTCTTTATACTGAAGACTACTTTAACTGAAATAGACTGAGAGACTACTATTGGTAGTAGGACTGTATTGAAACTCTTTATTGAGAGTAAATTGAAACTGTAGGGAGACATTGATTTGTGAAAATAAAACTCTGATTACTGCTTTTCATAAGACATCTGTTAATAATTACTGGAATTTCAAACTAATGCATAAAATTTCGTAATCAAATAATACGCTATTTGATATGAGCACTAGAGGTACTCGCGGAAGGGGTAAATGAGGCCGCGGTAGAGGCCGAGGAAGTGCTAGGGCTGGGTCTTCGACATCAGGCCACATGCCTAATGTTAGGGCTAGGGAGGCACCAGCTTCACCGATGACTGAGACGGGATCATATGATCGAGCAGCTAAGGACGATGCAGTATCCTAAGCTATGCTCCGTATTCTGGAAAGGTTTGCAGGGACCAATACTGGTGCAGTTGGCTGTGGGTCGATTTTATAATGACTCTGGTCGAATGGAGCGGAAATCTTTAGGGGTATCTCTAGAGTAGCCCCTAATATGGCTGAATACTGGTTGGAAGCCACAAAGAGAATAGTAGACGACCTCGACTACACCTCTGAGCAAAAACTAAAAGATGCAGTGTCTTTACTGCGAGACGAAGCCTGTCAGTGGTGGCTTACCGTGAGAGAGGGTACTCAGGCCGACCGGTTAACGTGGGATTCCTTTAAGGCAACATTCCAAGGAAAGTATGTGGGCACAAGTTATGTGGACGCCCGAAGAAGGGAATTTCTAAGTTTGACCTAAGGGAATACAACTGTGGCAGAGTTTCTACTATTGAGTCGCTATGCTCCTGGGATAGTGGAGACTAAATATGAATGCTGTGTGAGATTCGAGGATGGCCTCTAAGATGAGTTACGAGTCTTGATAGCTTCGCAGAGAGATCGAGATTTTGCTGCCCTAGTAATAAAGGCAAAAATCGTCGAGGACGTGAAGCGCTCTGAGCGCCAGAACCGGAGAAGGATAGGGGCAGGTATAAGAGGGATTTAGAGCCCTCAAGTTCTTTTAGAAGGCCTAAAAAGAAGGTCATGTTTGATGGGCCAGTTCGAGCTGGGGTTCCTATTGCAAGGCCACAACCTTGTGCTGATTATGGGAGACATCATCTGGGTGAATGCTGGAAGAAGATTGGGGCATGTTTCAGATGTGGGTGTATGAAGCATCAATTCAAGAAGTGTCCTCGATGCCCGCCGATGCAAGTCAGAGGTCGTTTATGTTCACCAACGAGAGGTGGTCAAGACCACCGAGAGGCCGTAAGGTGCCGAGGTGGAAATGGTGTAGGACAAGGTCGTGGAGCACCAGGCAGAGGTGCTGGTAACATTAAGGCGAGGCAGCCAGCACTGGTCTATACTGCTCGTTGCCTAGGGGATGCTGATGCTCCAGATGTTATAACCAGTATGTTCCTAATTCATAATATACCTTACACTGTTTTGATTAATTTAGGGTCTACGCATTCATACATTACATTCACCGTGTCTGGCACATTGGGTATCATGTGTGAGAGTACTGGTAATAAGATAACTGTGTTAAGTCCACTGAGACAGTCAATAAGGGTAGACAAGTTGTTCAGGGATGTGCCCCTAGAGGTTCAAGGAGTTATATTTCTAGCGGATTTGATGGAGCTACTATTTGGTAAATTTGACCTAATTTTGGGGATAGATTGGTTGGTAAAACATCGTGCAAGTTTAGATTGTGCTGCTAAGCGTATGGTGTTGAAGACTACTAAAGATGAGGAGGTGGCTGTGATTGGGGAGCGGAGGGACTTTCTGTCTAATGTGATCTCTATATTTAGGGCCGAAAAATTGGTTTGTAAGGGTTGTGAGGCGTTTCTAGCCTATATTGGTGTGTCTGATTCTGAGGGTCCTTCTGTTGAAGATATAAAAATAGTTAAGGATTTTTCTGATGTATTTCCTGATGAGCTCCCTAGGTTGCCTCCGAGCTGCGAAGTTGAATTTGGTATTGTGCTCCTGCCAGGAGTAGTTCCAGTGTCCATTGCCCCTTATAGGATGGCACCGAAGAAGCTGGTGGAATTAAAAGCTTAATTCCAAGAACTGTTAGATCGAGGATTCATTTGACCTAGTGTGTCTCCATGGGGAGCACCAGTGTTGTTCGTAAAGAAGAAGTATGGGTCCATGCGCATGTGCATCAACTATCAGTAATTCAATAAAATGACTATTAAGAATAATTATCCTTTGCCGAGGATAGACTATTTATTTGATCAGCTACAAAGAGCTTCGGTTTTCTCCAAAGTAGATCTTTGTTCTAGGTACCATCAGCTGGGAGTTAAAGAGGCTGACGAATTCCTAGTGATGCCGTTTGGGCTGACGAATGCACCAGCTGCCTTCATGGACCTGATGAACCGAGTATTCCAGCCCTACCTGGATCAGTTCATGGTGGTGTTTATAGACGATATCTTGGTGTATGCAAGAACCGAGGATAAACACGATGGACATCTCTGAATTGTTCTGCAGATTTTAAGGGAGAAACAACTGTACGCTAAGTTCAACAAGTGTGAGTTCTAGCTGCGAGAAGTGACTTTTCTGGGTCATGTGGTATCTGCCGAGGGGATTAAGGTAGATCCTCAAAAAATTGAAATCGTATTGGATTGGAAACCAACTAAGACCGTATCTAAGATTCGAAGCTATCTAGGTCTGGCAGGGTATTACAGACGTTTTGTTGAAGGGTTTTCCTTGATTGCTGCACCTTTGACTAAGTTGCTACGTAAAGGGATACCGTTTAACTGGACTTCTAAGCAGCAAGAAAGTTTTAAGAAATTGAAAAAAGTTTTGACTGAGGCCCCTGTCTAGATACAGCCAGAGTCTGGGAAAGAATTCATTGTCTACAGTGATGCATCACACGTTGGTTTGGGTTGTGTGCTGATGCAAGAGGGTAAGGTGGTTGCTTATGCGTCTCGTCAGCTTAAGCCTCACGATATGAATTACCCTACTCATGACTTGGAGTTAGCCGCGGTGGTATTCGCACTGAAA
The DNA here is from genome assembly GCF_025698545.1 of Gossypium raimondii. NCBI lineage: Eukaryota > Viridiplantae > Streptophyta > Magnoliopsida > Malvales > Malvaceae > Gossypium > Gossypium raimondii. The sequence goes on from NC_068566.1 coordinate 34,675,714, forward strand.
ATTTAGAGGTATTATTTATACGGCGAGAAGTGTACTATCTACACAGATCACCTGAGCCTTAAGTACCTCCTCACTCAGAAGGAGCTGAATCTTAGGCAGCGAAGATGGATAGAGCTGCTTAAGGATTATGATTTCTCGATTGAGTACGACCCTGGTAAGGATAACGTGGTAGCTGACGCATTGAGCCGTAGGGCTATATCTGATTTGAGAGTAATGTTTGCTCGTCTAAGCTTGTTTGATGATGGTAGCTTGTTGGTTGAGCTACAAGTTAGACCAACGTGGACTAAACAAATTAAGGGCAAACAGTTGTTGGATGAGTAACTGGTTCCTCGTCTCCGACCGGTTGAGCGTAGGGAAACTTTAGATTTTGGGCTGGATAGTGAAGGAGTACTGTGTTTCCGTGGGAGAGTCTATGTACCGAGGGATAATGATTTGAGGCAGTCTATACTGCGAGAGGCACATAGTAGTCCTAATGGTATGCATCCCAGCGGGAATAAAATGTACCTTGACCTTCGTGAGTTATATTGGTGGCCTGGTCTTAAGCTTGAAGTTACTGATTTTGTAAGTAAGTGTTTAACTTGCCAGTAAGTGAAAGCTGAACATCAGTTACCTTCAGGGTTGCTACAGCTAGTTAAAATTCCACTTTGGAAGTGGGAGAGAGTAACTATGGATTTTGTGAGTGGGATGCCCTTAACGCCTACTAAGAAGGATTCGATATGGGTTATTGTAGACCGATTGACTAAATCTGACCATTTCATACCAGTACGTACTGATTACTCTTTGCAGAAGTTGGCTAAATTGTATGTGGCTGAGATAGTAACATTGCATGGGGTACCGGTTTCCATAATATCAGATAGATATCCTCGCTTCATGTCTCGATTATAGAAGAAGTTACACGAGGCTTTGGGTACAAGACTAGACTTTAGTACTTCGTTTCATCCCCAGACAGATGGTCAATTAGAAAGGGTGATTCAAATATTGGAGGATATGTTAAGAAGTTGTCTAATGGATTTTCGAGGGAGTTGGGAAGACTATTTGCCACTAGCAAAGTTCGCGTATAATAATAGCTATGAGTCCAATATTCAAATGGCACCGTACGAGGCGTTATATGGTCGTAGGTGTCGTACTCTTACCTATTGGACTGAGTTGGGCGAACGGTGAGTTCTGGGGCCAGAGTTAGTTTCTGATATCGAAGAGATGGTAAAACTGATTCGAGACCGATTGAAAGAAGCATTTGATAGGCAGAAGTCTTATGCGGACCTTAAACGGCAAGAGGTTTAGTATTCTATGGGGGACAACTTATTTCTCAAGGTCTCCCATTGGAAAAAGTTACTGAGGTTTGGGTGGAAGGGTAAGCTTAGCCCTAGGTTCATTGGGCCTTATAGTATACTGAAGCATCCGGGACCGGTTGCCTATCAACTTGAGTTGCCTCCAGAATTATACCGGATTCACGATGTATTCCACATCTCCACGCTGAGAGGTTATCGCTTTGATCCCACACATATAGTACCAGTCGAGGAGTCGAGGTTAGGCCAGATCTAACCTTTGAGGAAGAGCCAATGCAGGTATTGGACCATGGGGTTAAGGTACTGAGGAAGAAATCTATTCCACTAGTCAAAGTACTTTTTCGTAATCACAGTTCAGAAGAGGCCACGTGGGAACCTGAAGAGGCGATGCGACAATAATACCCTTATTTGTTCTGACCAAGTAAATTTTGAGGCCGAAATTTCGTTAAGGGGTAAAGTTGTAACTCCCCAAAAATTTAAGTCTTTAATTTTTTTGCATGATATGACAAAAATTGCTTGTTTGGTTTAACGGCTAAGTGATTTGGGACTGCATGAGAGTGTTTGAGAAGCCTGGGTTCAAGTCTTGGCTTTTGCAGAATTTTTAATTTTGCTTGTAAATGAATCTGGACACTGGCATATAGGCCTTATAAATAATAGTGCTTGTTTTATGACACAAAATAGCTTGTGGTCTAGTGGCAAGCTGGCATGTTGTGTAACTGTGAGGTCTGAGGTTCAAGTCTTGGGTTGCGCAATTAAGTATTTATTTTGCTGCTTGAGCTGTGTAGGTAGTGGAGTTGGACTGAAACACAGCTAAGGGGAGTTTGAATAGAATTTGAATGGAGTTGTTGGGGGAGTTGAGGAGAAATCGGTGAAATAATTCAAAGAGGGATAAGGGGAGAGATTTTAGGAGAAAATCAAGGGTTGGTATACTTTTCATTTCAGTTTTGTGTAGTGTTTCTCTCTTTTTGCTTTTTGGTGCTGAATTTTTGCTAAGATTTCGAGTACCTCTTAGGTTTTTCTTTTGCTGCTCTTTCCTTTTATCTTTTTTTCTTGTTTTGGCCGAATAGCTTTTTAGTTCCTTCCTCTGCCGAATTCTCTTCTGTTTGTTGTTTCTTTTCGTTACTCTACTTTTCCAAACCTTGACCGAACAGTGTTGAAGTAGTTTCGTATTGCATCTTTCGTCCGAATTGCTCTTCTTCCTCTACTCCTTTTGATAAACTGTTTGTCGAATATTGCCTTCTTTTCCTTTTTATCTCTTCAAATTTCTTTTTTACTTGACAACAATTCTCTGATGGTTTGAATTTCTCGAGGAGTGAAGGAGTATCGCGTAATATTAAAGTTGTTGAAACCTTTCTCCCATCACTCGATCAAAGGTAAGTATGTAGTCGAGAATTCTAAAATGTAGGCCAAGTTCTTTCTGTGGTTCCGTAAGATATCATTTGTGGATTTAAACCACATGCATATACAATCCTGTTTAATAAATCCGCTTGTAATGCAGATATCTGTCAATAAGATTGTAGTCAACCTTCGTCAGTGGTAAAAGTGGGCTAAGCCACATTTGACAATCGAGACAAGTGTTAATTTTAGTTTTGGTTAAGGGTGTAAAAAGGGGGAGATTAACCCTATTGTTCAGTGACTAATGGAAAGCTTGGTATGAATGTAGGCTTTGCTGCTCGTGGATCTTGGTGCGTTTTCACAATCAGGTGTGTAAACACCCCCATTGTAATCGTAGAACGGCAAAAGGTCGAAAAGTTGAAAATACAGCGTTTGAGGCCACACAGGCGTGTGATCGCTATGTGGTAAGCCCAACCTGCAAATCATTGGCGATAGACTATAGAGGCCTCCATGAGCATTTCCATGGGCTTTGGCTGTAATGGGCCACATTAGGCCGAAATGGGTCGTGTGGGCTAAATGGGCTCGTGGGCCCTACAATGATGAAAACAACGATTTGTGGCAAATACTAGATTGGGTTATGTAGATCCCATAGCCGTGGCGAAATCTTGGCTGAACAGGCCGTACGAGCGTGTGGGCCCACTTGGGTCGAGTAATGGGCCCTAGGCCCATTTACACTGTTATGACCGTTTAGGTTACTTGAGTCGATCAAGGCAACTGCGGACTTTCCGAGTGGCCTATATTTGCATTGAGACCCCAAAATAGGTAAAATGACCAAAATACCCCCAAAGGGAAAAATGACTGTTTTACCTCTAATTGATGGAAATGACCGTTATACCCATAGAGGTAGGTTGACTGATGTGTTCATGATTTGTATATGACTGTTACTGAGTATGAAATTTTGCATACATGTATGATTTATGACATGACATACTGCATAGGGTTGGGATACTGTTATGGAGGAAGTATATCATTCTTGGCGTTTTATCGCGATATCGACATGGCGACTTTCTGCGACATCATATTAGCTACTTTCTTTGTGATACTATTACGGCAACTTTCTTTGTGACATTTCTTTGTGTTGGTTAGGTGGGTTGATTTTATCCTCACATGGTGTGTTGGTGGTATGGAGAGGTGTGTTGGCTGGATTGGGACGGGTTGCATTATTGCACTGTACTGATATTGTATTGGGCTAAGGCCCACATGGTTACTGTACTGGGCTAAGGCCACACTGTAATGTTACTGAATAAGGCTCAGGCCCAGACTATTTCTGCATGTTGTATACTGACTGACTGATAGGGGATTACACACTAAGTTTTCGTAAACTCACCATTTCCTTTTAACTGTACAGGTAATCCCCAGCCATAGGCGATTTGGTGCTGCGAGGGACTCGGAGGTGGCTACTCATCTATAGCTGTTTTACACTTGCTTTTATTTTAAGTTTAAAGTTTGTGTTGGGTTTTGTTTATGTAATAAGGCCATTTATGTTTGTTTAAATTTTTAACTGGGATTTTGTGTACTTATTTTAAACTGCTAGTTTAGGAGAGGACGAATTATCAAAATAATTATTGTTTTCAAAGACATAAAATTTAAACATTAGAGTTTTCAAAAGCTTCCGCGATTTTAGATCAACCATTTATAACAATAGCAGATAACAAGGCAAATTTTTGACTAGATGATTTGTTAAATAATAAAGGGGTTTTTAAACCTAGAAGTGAATTTCTACCAACAAGTCCTATTTTCGAAAGACACTTTGATGTGCCACACCAGATTCGACCATAACGTATAGGCCGGGTTTGGGGTGTTACATGATCTTTCTCTTTTGCATAATATATTAGGACATCCCTAGTAGTTGTTTGTCTACTTATATTTTTAAAATTAGGACTAACAACACTCATCATGTATCTAAATCCCGGTTCTTCAACTTTCCTAAATGAATGCTTGCCCCACACAAGAAAAGTAGAAACAGCTTGACAACACTCATCAGCATCAAACTTGTAGGTTTTTATAGATGATCTACCTCCTAAGGATGGTTGAGTGGCTATGGTGTATTTAGTGATGTCCTTATTAATTTTTTTTCAAATAACTATTTCGATGACGTCTTAAATGGGAGGTTTCGCTAGATGTTTTAGCAGAAAAAAATACTCTTACCGTGATTATATTGTGCCTTCAACTCGTTTTTGTTCTCACATTCAAGCTTTGTCATTTCATCCCACACCTTTGAAGTAGTAGACTTTTGATGTTTGGAGACACTTCATATTCATTAAATCCATCAGCCACATTTATTGGAGTATTCGAACTAGCCATTGTCATAAAAACTGAAGTCCTAAAATCGTAAAAATTCAATTATTATATAAAAACACAAAAAAAGAGTTAAAACTAAACCTATTTGTCCAAATAGGAGAGCAGTATTTCAATTTAATTAAAAGAAAGTTAATTGACAACTATTGGCAGATATATCCACAAACAGGTTACATCAATTATAATTAAAAATATGATAAATTTTGTAAAAATTTCAAAAAGTATAATAAGTTTTTTAGTGCTTTAATTTTCTTTTAATTTTAAATGAGTTGCAAATTTAACATTTCATCGTTAAAGTTTATTAATTCTTTTACTTCAAAATTTATTTATTTATTTTAAAATCAGACTTTCTCCTATATTCAAGTGGTGATAATAGGAAAGAAACATAGAGGTAAGTTCATGAATAAGTTCCACTTTCTCCTATATTTCCTTTTGTAAGAAAACATAATAATCTCCTTGTTTTAGAGGAAAACTACAGTTTCTTAATTAGTAGTTTTATTCGATTTTTTAATATTTGGAATCAAGATTTTCAAATCCAATGATAATTCATACTATCATTAGCTAGGAAAACATCCACAATTACTTTCATTTGTCTTTCTTTTAATCTTATTATCAATTACCAAATTCTTTCCTCAACCTCATCAGATCGTCAAGAAAAATAGCTGAACTTGTTGCCTCTATTTCTTCCAACACCAAAAATTTATTTTTTGATGTAAAAATAAAATTTACAATAAAATAAAACAAATCTTTATTTTAGATTTCAATGTCATAAGTCATAACTAAATGTTTTATTTTCTCTTCTTTCATTTTATTTACATTGAGTTTATAAAAAATAATAAAGCTTTTGGTGTTTCACACATTAAATGTGATCAATTTCGATTGATGTTCAACTAGGATAATAAATTAATTTACTATATTTTTGGAATAAAAGCAAATATATATATAGAGAAATACCCTTAGTGGAATCAATTGATTTCCACAAACATGTTTGAGAAGCATGCAAATATATTCAACAAGTCTAAAATTTAGTCTATTGTAGCTATCGGTAGTTGATTGTTGCTTCAGTAGCTATTAGAACTTAAAGCAGCAGGTAGTAGCTATTACAGAAAATTACCTATGAATGGGGGAACTAAGGTTGCAGAAGGCAGAAAAGCCTAAAGCAGCAGCGACGCCCAACAACTGGCGTGGAAGTGGAAATCAGTAGAAGGTAGAAAAGCAACAATGGTGATAGTGGGGAAGAAAAAAGTGAAAAGCTGCAAAATGAAGAGAAGCAGCAGTGGTGGCAACAGGAAAAAAGCAAGAAGCAAGGAAAAATTGAAGTAAAAGTTGAGGGTTAGGGATTAAGAGGAAATAGGGATTGGAAAGGGAAAAAGAAATGGGGGATATTGGGATTGGAATTTGGAAAGGGATGTGGGGAACAAGGGTAAAAATCTGGGGTTAATAAAATTGTGTTGGGCCGGGCTGAGCTCGGGCTAAAAAATCCTTGCCCGCAGCCCGAACTATTTTTATAACGAGCCTTATTCCTAAACCCAATCCTATTTTTCAAGCTATATTTTTTGCCCAAATCCTCACATATTTCTGGCGGCCCTTCGGGCCAAATCGTGTGGCCCGACCAATGGACAGATCTAGTGGTAAGGGAACTTTTTTGATAAATAAGTTCAAGGATAAGTGAAGATTTTTTATTGTATTTTAATTTTTATATTTTAAATGAAAAAGTATGACCCAGAATAAAATTAAAAAATGCTAAACTTTACTTTCTAGTATAATATTTTTTTCTTGGTCAATACATTCCTTAAGTCTTTTCATAATAATAAATACTTAAAATTTTATATATTTTTTAATATTATTCATACATCAGCCAATGCATCATGTTCTAGCGGTGTGACCAGAATGAGTCACTGTGACTAGTACAGACCGAAATTTTCATCGATGTGGAAAAAGATGTTGTTTGTTCTGCTTTAGCATTGGTATGGTGCATATCGGAAATGTTGAACCGACCGTGATGGTATTACTCATACATGAATATTAAAAATAATTAATTAATTAATTTGATGAATGTTGGTTACTCATTGATCTTAGGGTACGGGAAAACACAAAGATAGACCGACTAGGGGAAATCCAAGGTATCAATCCTGAGTAGTTGACGTATGACAATAAAACACACCCTTAGAGCAATAAGAAAAATCTTTAAAGAAACAAAAAAAATTCTTGCATATACCAATTCTTAAGGAGGTTAAATGGGCCTCGTACTCCAATGATCCCCTTACCTCAAGGACTCCTAGAAGTAGATGCCACATTTCTTCAAACCTCCCAAGGAGTCCTACAATGAAACTAAGGATCCCTCTTACCACCTTACCTAATAAAATAATTACATGGAGATAATTAAGGCTTCAGATGCACTCAAATCTAGGGTATTCCCTATGGCACTAGCAGCTATGCTAAAAACTAGTACTTGGCGCTACTAGTAGGCCTATCCATGGTTTTAAAGATTCGTCAAGCCAGTTCATTATTCATTTCCTTGCCACATCATATCGAAACCTAAGTGCCTACACTTTTTGATGTAGAAAACAAAAGAGAACTTATGATAGTACGTCCATTGATTTAACATAGAATAATAGAAATTAAAGGCTTAATGAACGAATTAGCTATGAAATAATTTATAGTTGAAGTTAGCCATGAGCATTTGATATATGCCTCAATAGATGATAAACATGAGAAGTTATACCACCTCAGTAAGAAGGTAGAAAGGTAAACCAAGACAGAAGAAATGACCTTATCACACTAGGAAGTTTTTTTATCAGACGTAGGCATAGGTTTGGACTTGACACAAAGAAGGCCTAATTGCCTAACTAGGGGGCACCAGTTGAATAGGGTTGTAGAAGAAACTTAAACTTGGAGCTTCATATGAAGGGTATCTTTTTCTATAGTCCTTATAAGCTTAGTGAATCAAGAATGAAAAAGCATGTCCTAATGGTGAGGACCAAAAAAGGCATCAAGTATCCCTTATAATAATAACTTTACTAGTAACCCTTACTCAAAAATGTTGCGGACCCATATATTAATTTTTGTTGTTAGGGAAGGGATCTTTAAGTCCCCTCATTTAATGAAATCAATCCAAGGAGAAGGTGATCTTGGGAAAGATGTGGAGTCCACGGGGACATACGCTATTGAACCAATGGCTACGGTTATCTCAAGGAAACCATTGAAGAGGACCTCAACCGAGGACATTTGAAGAGGACCTCAACCGAGGACATTTGAAGCAATTTGTAATTTTTTTGGCTTTCTAATGGAAGCATGATGAAGTAGGATCATGGAGCTACAACACACAAGACAAAGCTTCAAGTAAAATACTTGTCACAAGAACCATCCATATGATCTTTAGTTTTACTAATGAATAGAAAAACTCTAATTCTAAGAGGAAAGTTATCTGAAACTTGATGTTAGTAGATTCCTACACGAAAAGGTTTGCAATAGGAAAATGGTGATTAAATTTTAACAAGAAGGATGAGATAATAGTGGTTGATGATGTTGGAAATGACCCCCTAGTTGTCATTACTGCAATTACAAACATTGAAGTTAATATGATTATGATAGATAGTGGTAGCATAGTGGAAGTTCTACAATATGAAGCCTTTCAAGAGTTAGGCCCTTCTAAATAATAAATGAAAGAACTAGCTCAATTTTTGGCTTCTCTAATCATCCTATTGAAGTCAAGGGCTCAACCCTCTAGTCAGCGTGGGAGATGGGAGGCAGACCATTACTATAATGGTAGAATTCTTAGTAGTGGATCAATGATAAGCTATAAAAGTAACATAATTTAATCCCATTCTTAATGTATTTTTGGATGATTAATTATGCAAATTAGTGAATTTGATGCTTCTAATCGTTTAAATTCATGTTTCTATACTTAAGAGAGTATTTAGGAGCGAAAGAGCAAAAAACGAGCCAAAATCAAACAAAAATATCTATTTTCAATATCCACACGGCTTAGGCATTTCCACAATGGCTGGGCACACGCCCGTGTGGCTGGCCACACGCCTATGTGCCAACCCGTGTTGATATTGCACCCTGCATCTCAAATACGGTGACAAACCCAATTTTTAGGCTTCCTGAGCATTCTAAAGTCTATAAATATCAATTAGAAGAAGACATAAGGGGGCAGTCAGAGAAGATCGAAGAAAAAACTCAAAGAACGCTATCGGAATCAAATCAGAAGTGGATTTCCCTCAAGATCAAATACCTCCATTTAATTTCTTTCGAAGTTTTATTGAGTTTCTTTATGTCCTGTGGTTATCCTAACTTTGAGATGTTACTATTCAGGGTTACGAACTAAATTCCTTAGATACCTAGGGAGGATGAAATTTATGATGAATTTATTATTTGATTTCTGATTTACATGATAAATACTTGACTCTTGTTCTCAGTTATGTATGCTTATTTCCTGTTTTAATATTTATAAGATATTAATTTATGTTTAATGTGCTTATTTCAGTGGAGCAAAAGTCGCTATTTAAGAGTAGATCTAGCATAATTGAGTGGAGTTGCATGCAATCCTAGAATTAGGATGACATAAATCTACCGGATTAGAGTGAAATCTAATAGGGGAATCCATAGATCAAGTTAATGCGACAATAGGGGTTTTAATTAGAAAGAGATTTCAATTAATCAACTTAGAGTCAATTTTTCTTACTCTCGAAAGAGATATTAACATAATTTAGGGATTTCTATGGATCAAAACACAAGTGAATAAATCGTTTAATTTAGATTCATAATAATAGGTGAAGTCTAGGTGCATTGTTTCCTAGGTATTGTCTATCTCATTGGTTATCTTTGATTATTTTCCTATTTCATTTTCTGTTGCGTTCTTAGTTAAATTAGTTTAGTAATTTTAGTTTAAAACACATCACCCCAATTTGTCGGCTAGATAATAAGAAGACGATAATTACTAGTACTTTTAGTCCTCATGGATACGATATTCCCTACTCACTGTAGCTATACTATTGTCCGATAGGTGTGCTTGCCTTTGTCATATTTATAGTTAGTTTAGTGACCATCAATCAATCATCGATAAATGCCATTTTCAAAAAACCTTTGATCAGGAAAGCTAGGTTAACATTGTCAACCTTTCACATGAAAGTGAAATTCCTAACCCAACAGGAATGGGGTACATACAATTCAATAAGAAAATGGCGAGGTAGTGTCGTATCACTTCTCTACAACTAACTCAACAAAACCAATAACTCAAAGTGGGAAATTTCCCTAGTGAAAATAGTGGGTAAAGGGCCACAAAAGAAGCTGTTAAGGCCTAAGTGAACTTGATAAACAAGAGCATGATAATTATTGAAAGCCTAGATGGCATTGGAGAGATAAATCAATTCAAAGAAAAACTAGAAGAACAAATCGGAGAGTTACAATTGTATCATAATGAACCAAAAAGGGTAATCCATATCTCCTCTTCTTTGTGTTGGAAAAAATTCGATTCGAAAAAAGTTTTCTTACACAATAAAAAAATAAATTTTGAAAATTGAGCTTGTAACACCTTACACACGACCCAATTGTCGAGTCCGGGTACCAAATGTCACAATTAAAATTTATTACTTAACAACATGACTAACTTGATTTATTTACAAGCTTAAACAACAGCAGATTTAATCTATAATTACCACATAAATTTATCCTACACTCTTAGATATCAACATGTTTGAAACCTCGAATAAATTTTCTATTATTCAAGTTCTAAGGGTCGTACAATTATTTTGTGTTACTGAGTATACATATATATTTACAATGACTTGAAATATTAAAATCTATATAATTTTTTTGAACCCCGAGGCATAGCCTCTAAGGGTGTCTCTCTATATGCATGAGACAACTACAATGCTACTTCTAGGGGCTTGGTGGTATTTGGATTGGTCCCTCCACACAATCCTTGAGTCATTTATTGACCCTACATTCTAGGTAAGACACTCATAAGTTCAAATGAACTTAGTGAGATCCTGCACAATAGTATTCATACAAAACTCTCAAATTTTCGGGTAAATAACAATTAGTGCAAACAATTCAACTCCCTTAGTAACAAAAAAGGTCCCATAATTTGACTGGCACAGACGACACCTGTACATTCTTCTTGAACATATTGCTAGTGGATATATCAGTGCGAATTTGGACATAATCGTTCACTTTCGACAATCCCTTTTTTAAGGCATGTCTTGTCAAGCTTTAACTTAGACTACTATTCTATCTTGTTGGTTTGGCTTATCAAAAGATAGCCACGTCAATAGGTGTACAGATATTTTACAAATTTTGGTAAACTTGTAGACATTTTTCCAAAATGGCAGATTCTTACCCTGATTCCTTTATTCCACGTCAAATCCAAATTCTACTTATTGTATTATCTCTTCATCCACTTCCTTATAGCTTAGCTTATGAATATACCATTTTTAGAGGGAAACCCATTTACTTTCTTCTTTGTATATGGCCATCAAATATAAGATTCGACGAATATTTAAGCACTACTTTTTCCTTGCAAAATTATACATGTAAGATAGTCCCAACTAGAATTTTCCTTCTTCAAGGTAGTCCAAACATATATTTCCTTAATCATGTAATCCTAATAGACTTCCCATGAAAAGATAACCCCCAATGGATTATCTCCTCACTAGATTATGAGTGGTAAACTTTCCATTTATAAGATAGTCCTTAGCAGGTGATCTGCCATAATTCGATGTAGCAAATTTAACTAATTTCCACATTTTAGGAGTTTGAAAGTAGACATTTCCCTTAGGTTTTAATTATATTTTTGCAAGTTTTCTTAAAGTTAATAAAATATGCAAATTAAGTTTTTTATTGACCTTAGGGGCCAAATGAGGCCTAAAGGGGCACTAATGAACTGTGTAAGTGTGCAGGAGACCATTAGAAGGCGTAATAAGTAGATGCTGGTCACTATATCGCAAAATGTAATGATCAATGTTGCTACATAGGGAGCCAAATGGAGAAATCACGAAACTGCCTTTGATGTCATGACATAGACTAAGGGTGTCGCGACATACCCTTGAAGATATTCCAAGAGGAGTTTGCTGACTCCTATGTCACGACACAAGTCCTGGTGTGTCACGACATTGACTCTGGACCAAAACTAACACGAGTTAGGGGGCGTTTTGGTTTTCACAATCAAACTTAAATATCAGGAATGTCAGCTAACCTTGGGTTAAGGACGATGACCACTATAAATCATAAATAGGCTCCTTTGTCACATTTTATTAACACCAATTACCTAGTTTATAATTCTACTTTTAATTTTAGTTTAGCTTTTCTTCCTTCTTTGGTTTTAGATTTATTTTCAAGTTGTTCTTTGTTTATCTCGAGAGATCTAATATGTGGAAGACAATCGAACTTATGGATTCATATTCATCTTTAATACAAATCAGTCATTTTCTTAAACTCTATACTTTTGATTTGTTTATCATACTTATTCTCTATATCAATTCTATACTATTCATGAAAACCATGAGGAACTAATCCCTCTTTGGGGGATTAGTAAGTGGAGGTATGATCTATTAACTATCTTGTAGGGTTACTCAGTTGATCAGCTGTTTGGGAAAGGAAGAACCTAAAACCCTATGCTTGAGAACCCTAGGTGGGAATTAACCCAAAATTGATATGGCCTATCCATGAACACCTTCACCCAACTAGATCTAGACTGTGAGGTCAGAAAATAAGTAGTCCTTGTTAACTCGTTATTTGAGTGGAAGATCGAAAGATCCTGTTGGGATAACGACTAGTTGATTGATGAGAAAATCGAAGTGATAGTTGATGGGGATTATCAAAGCGAGCTAATCACCCATAATCAGATTTGATTTATTCTATTCTTTGATATCTTGAATTTTATTTCTTTACTTTTTTTATTATTATAAAAATCTTAAAAACTCAATTTATTTTACCTTCATACTATAACTAAATTAAAGTACTAATTAGATCTTTCAGTGTTTAAGTTAAAATTGATCTACCACTCGCTTCCCTTAGGTACAATCCTTGGAGTACTCACTTACTCCGTTGCAACTATATTACAACTGAACCTGTATACTTATGGATATCACCTCACATATCAACATCATTTACTATAGTATTCACACTCTGGACATTAGTACATCTGAAGGCAGTTAGTAGGCTTCTCAACACTATCCAACGAACATTCTCTTTGTAACATCCCGCTCGGTGGAATCATAGAATCCAAATACTGTTCAGAGAATTGGTAGAATAAGATAAGAACCATTTGGGTGCACCCGTGATGCCTTTAGATTTGGTAAACACTAGGTTAGCACGAAGTGAATAATAAGTAAGCCTTTAAAGAAAGGTTCACCTCGAGAAGCCTCTATTGGCATACATAAGATGGGAAAATCTGTTATAAGTAATGAAGAAATAAATCTTTTGCTAAGAAGTTTATGTTAGCAATGAGGGCATTTAGTAATGATGGCCTTAAGCGAGTTAAGTTATAAGGAAATGATGGTTAGAGATTTATCGAATGTGAACTAAAATATTTAAGAACCAAAGGCAAGCACTTGATTAGTATTCTTGGAATTAAGAATATTTGGATAAGACTACCAAATGATTGATGTGACATTTGTTGAGTCTCAATAAAGTCAAGGGACGAGTCAAAGCATCTAAGACAAGAAAGGTATCTTATCTCTTTCCTCGAGAGAGTAGAACTAAGGAAAGATAGGAAAGCTCTTCTAGGTTAAGTATAAGGCGTGATGAATGGCAAGCCCTGTAGTCTATAGGAAAGTAAAACGTTATTTGCCCCACTAAGAATTTCAATGTATATGTGGGCGCGTAGTATATAACAAAATCTGATGTGATTCGCCGCCAAGAAGGCGTGATGCACCAACATGTGATCAGTCAAACTATCAACTACACCTTAATGAAGGATGGGCTAAGACCCCATGCATTAGCGATTTAAGCGTCTATATACCCATACGTGTTGCTTTACAGCTGTCGTGTATCTAACTGGTGATTACATGTATTAATACACGTGTCGAACATCCACTAGAACAAAAGAAGATATCAAGATGACTATGTAAGTGTTGGGGATTGTTTATTACTTCCCCATGAAGTATTCTCCCTTTATATAAAGTTGAGCTAAGGGGAAAAATCCTCTCACCCTTTAGGATGAGCTAAGAATGAGAGGATCAGTTCTGAGATGCCCCTTATAAGGAAAGTTTTCTGACCTTGCATGCTAAGTTGCCTTGAGAACGGATATGTTTAAGCTTAGTAATGAAAATGGTAAAGGTTTGTTATAGAATTATGGTGTTCAAGTGAGAAAGGAAATGAACTAGATGGAAATATATTAATGAGTTTCTGTGGTTTAATGTTTAAAGGTTTGCTGGTCTACTTGAAGGAAGCCCAGGTATGATATTTGAAGCTGCAAAGGGTGAGAATTATGTGAGGAAAAGGTGAGGATGTCATGAGGGTCCTATGAGTACCCTATGAACTTTTGTCTGTCTATTGCATGTATGTTTATATGTTTATATCTTTTGTGTGATATGCTGATTTTGTAAAGATATGTATATGATAAGCTTGCATGTGTGGCTTGTAGCCTAAATGACAATGTGCCTCTACTATGAGAAGAAAATTATGAATATGATGAATATGGAAGAAAGTATGAGCTGAATGATAAGTCTCTATTTTGTTGATAAGTATGTACATGCATAAACACGCCTAAAAGCATAATGGAGCCTTATGAAACTTTACATAACATGTATCACACATATGTTTGCATGTTTGTATGTTGATTTCTTTTATAGTGATTGTTCTGTGCTACAAGAAAGAAAAATGATTGATGATAATGTATGCGACATTGCATGATGCTACGACTCTGTTATAGAAAGGAATATATGCAATGAAAACATGAAGAAAGATATGCAAGTACATGCATGAATGTGCCTGAAGCACGATTGTCTCTACATAAGAAGTCGAAGTTGCATGTTTGAAAATAAATGCATAAGTATGTGAGTCTATTTCCATGAGTCAGTCAAGCATAAGTCTGCACTTCGAGTCCACTTGCGTGAGAGTTCGTTGGGATAGTAAATATGAAATCAGATAAGGAAAGGCCATGGCCATGGCAATAAGACCATATAGTGTAAGACCTAATCTCGGACTATGACATCATATGAGGATATGAAGGCCACATAGTTTAAGACCTAGTCTGAGACTCTAACATTATGTGGTGAAAAGATGAAAAAGATGGTTGGGTGAATACCAAGCGATGAGAGGCAAACCTCAAGATGTTGAGTTTAGGAAAATCCTTATTGTAAAAAATGACAATTATCGAAATGTGGAAGCATTTGTGGCTATTCTTTGATAAGTAGAAGCCTTTGTGGCTATTCTATGTGATATGTGAGCCTTTATGGCGGTATCTATTATATGGAGCCTTAATGGCCAACTCTATGAATGCGCCTTCGTGGTGAAGTATGTTAAAGTGGATGCCTTTGTGGTCGATTTTATTATGAGAGACATTGTGGTTGATTCTGTTAAATGCGCCTTTATGGCAAAGTCTATTATATGAGGATGCCTTTGTGGCTATCTGATGTTATATGGATGTCTATAGAATTGGCCTTTGTGGTAATTAAGGCAATATCAATAGAGTGAACTTTGAATTAAAGGTTGGAAAGGAAATTTTTATGCTGGGAAATGGACGAAGTCTACCCTGTCCATAAAACGAAGGTGATATGGAAGTATGTCATGAGTTCAGGATCACAAGTAACTCGAACAATTCTGACTAAGGTAAGAATGTTTATAGAATATGAAGGAGTGCAAGGTATGTAAAGATTTAATTCATGTTCTTGCTGAGTTTGATGAGTATCTGTCTGGTTCCACAGAGTAAAGTACAATGTGTACAATCAATTTGAAATGACGAATGAATGTATGATAATGCCTCACTAAGTTCTTGTAAACTTATTATAGATGCCTCTGATTGTAAGATATGTTAGAAAGATGGGAGACGAGACACAATGCCAAGGTTATGCCATTGGAATAGCGGTCTGTACTGATATGCATATAGGGAAGAGAAAGATTATGGTGGAGTTATGATCCACGCCAAGGGAAAGCTAATAGAGTCATACGAATAGTTAGAAGTAATGAAACACACGAGTTTATACGAGAAGCCTTATGGTGAAATTTAAGTCTGTGCACAAGATGTATTACTTTGTATAGTTATAAAGATAAGGCAGAAACAATAGTTGTATTATTCAGAATGTAAAAGCACAATGTATGTAAAGATATTCATATTAAGAATACACGAAGTAATGTAACAAATAAGAGTAGAAAATTTTATTAAGTCATTGCTTGCCCAATACATAGGTAGATAGAAGGGTCTAGCTAACATTTGTTTTAGGGCACAACACCCAAAACTTGGATCCGATGATTGGGTCAGGTGGAGGGCGTTACACTCTTCCTTTGCTAATCCCTGGTGGACATTCCACCTAAGATAGTCTGTGGTGGACATTCCACTTAAAATATCCCTTGGAGGATATTCTACTTAAGATAGTCCTTTCCGGACTTCCCTTTTTTAGTTTCCCTTTCACCAATAAATAATTAGAATTAACTTCTGAAAAACTGTATTGCTTTCTCATAACTAATGTTGGCTAATTCGTTACTTCTGGTGGAGTCTGAATGGTAGATAATTCTTTGCAAATACTTTTAATAAATACTTATTTTCTCCACGCATATCCATACACAATGCGCTTTCAGATATTCCTCCTGCCTTCCCATCTTGGCAAGAAATATTTTCAGCACACTTGTCCGCATTTCTATACATCATAACTGTTCTAACTAACTTCGTCATGTGAGTCATATAATGATTTCCACATATATGCCCCGACTAGCTTCCCTGTTTACTGTCTTGGTGGACTTTATTTTGCCATAAGGCTTACCTGTACTCCACTGGATCATGCCATGGCTCACCATGACTTTCAAATTTGAAGAGTTAGTGAACCTCTTTCGAGGTGTCGCTCCATAGAGCTAGTAGATAACTATTTCCATGGTGTTGTTTCGTAAAGCTAGTAGATAACCATTTTTCATGGTGTCACTCCTTAGATCCAGTAAACTATTTCCATGATGCGGGTCCATAGAACCGGTAGATTAATTATCTAGCCAAACCTCCTCAAATCCCTTTTAAATCCATTCATTCCTCCATTACGCCAATTTTCCTATCTTCAACTAACCTGCCAAAGTAACTCCCTTCGTACTCCGCTTTTTATGAACATAAATTTCACACATAACATTACGATCACTATTAAAACATGGAGTATATCACATATCAATACACAACCAAATCATGCATTTAGAGAACATACTTGCAAGCACTCATATAATTTCATAGCCATTTGCATGTATAACCCAATGATTCAAACTGGACTTAGTACAGAACATACAAGCAGCATAGCAATAGTAACAAACCAGAGAAACACTCAAACAATTGAGTATAGAAGCTCACCCGCTATCCTTTGTCTTTATCAACTTAGCTTTTTAAAATTCCTAAGCCTTCTTTGTCCTAGAAGTTAAGCATGACAACCTATACACCAATTAAATTGAAAGTATTCAAATTTTAAAAACCCAATATCCAATATCATGCAGAAGCTTTTCAAAGATTTAAAATATTATTACTTCTCTTTTTCTCAAATTCATGATTCTAGGGAAATTAAAAAGCTTAACAGCTCAATGGATTCTCTACTTTTCGGACTCAAACCTCCCAATCACTACCCCATGTAGAGCTTTCCACAAATTTCACTTTTTTGGAGCAGCTAAAGAAGATGATGCAGAAGAGAAGAAAATAAAATAGAAAAAAGAATAATTCTACCTACAAAATAATCCTCCTTATAAATATATATGACCCCTTTCATGCATGGTCACCAAAGTCCTAAATAAGTCATCCATCTCTAGTCATTTTTTTCCCACTAAGAAACCATGCGGGTCCAACTTAACTAAACTAGGGTTAAGACCCCAACCATTTACCATTCAGCCTCTAAAATTTCTAGATTTTTCAATAGTGTCCGCCAAACTTACTATCTCTTTCAATTAACTCCCTAATCATCCTTAATTTTTGGACCTTCATGAAAACTGGATGTGACAAAGTTGATTTGTGATATTTATGGCAAAAATCTTTTTCCTAAAATAGTACCTTTGTTTTGGGCTAGACGGATCATGGATGTTCTTGACTATCAACCAAATGATCTTCTCCACTATTCTCGTACCACAAACTGTTTCAAGTGTGGGCTCGAACAATTTTGAAGAAAACACAAAACCAAAAATAATCTTCTTACTTTCAGCAGGAAAGTAAATCTCTCTTAATAGAAATTGGCAGAATTGTTATGTCTGAAAAATAAAATTTATACTTAGAAATAAATTCTCACTATTTTCTGCAAGACTAACAATATCTCAAAGTTGTATATAATATCTCACTCTAATTGAGTGTGTAGGACAACAACCTATGCCAAGGAGTCAGTGGTTTGACCTATGTCACGATATTGGAAGCAGCCTCAACACTTAGCCAAATTTTCAACCAAAATCCACGAGGCAAGCTACTGGACACAAAGTCACGACACCAAGATAGCATAGTCGTGACATTCACTCCAATCCCAAAGATGGAGTATTTTTCCCACAAAGTTGTGGCATTGACTCAACGAGCCGGAAATACTACAAGGGTGTTTCCGTTCGCCCAACCTTAGTTAACTTGTAAATTAGTTTGTAATCGACCTAATTATGTTATAATACACTAATACTATAAATATTAACTGAAAACATCAATTTAGGGAGTTCGTTTTAGGGTTTTAATTTGTATTTTAGTTAGATTTTAGATTTTTCTTAGTTCTTGTTCAATTAATTTTCAATTTTTAATAGAAGTTCTTTCCAATTTTATTTTTTATTCTATTTTATTTTATTTTTGTTTACGCTTCAAACCAAATCAATAATCAATATTGTTAACTTAGCCGTTTCATCCATTGCAACTCTTGGATTCACTGGACTCTTAAGAATTTCTTACCATCTCTTTTATTTTCCTTTGTTTGAATGTTTGATACTTGGGTAGGATCAATTACATCTAGAATGACTGGTAACTAAAACCCTAGGAAGGTTGATTAACTGAAGTAGGCATAGTTATCTTAGAGTTAGGGTTCATCAATCAAGTAATTTGATTAGGTTAAATTTTCTTAAACACTAGACGACTCTGGGAAGTAATTTAGGTAGATGAGATCGAAAGAGTATTCTACTTAGAACCAGTTCAACTTACCCAGTTTAGTTCTATCAAGTCGAAAGATAAGTGGACTAAGTCGATTAATTAATTTAGTTTAGATCGAAAGGTATTAACTAGGTTATTTTTTCATTAATTGGTAAGCTTTCTAACTCTAGGTTAATCATAACCATGAGTGTTAATCTTCCTTCTACTTGTTAAATTTGATTATTAATTTGGAATTTTGTTGTTCATGCACTTTAATTCCTGTCACTTCAAAATCTTAATTTTACTGTTAGTCATACTATGATAAGTTGACTAGGAGCTATCTAGACCTAATTTAGCATGTCAGGGTTTACTATTAATTTAGTTTAAACAGGTTTTCCTTGGGTACGATCCTCGGAATACTTCCAAAGTGTTTCATTGTAAAATTAACTATATTAGAATTTGACCTATACACTTGCAGACAAAGCACATCATTCCATATTTAATTTCATATTTTTATGCCCAGTGCATGCATGTCGAGGCACGGTTAAGTTGTTGGCACTATTGTTAGGGAGGTTTCAGTGTTAAACAGAATGATTACTGAATTGTTGGATGTTAGTAGGATAAGTAGTGAAGTTGAAAACTATAGATATAATAATTAATTTGTTTTATTTTTACAATTTTTTTATTTTTTATTAACGTAGCTATTTTGATTTTCAGTGTATGACTTGAAGCAGGATTAACCTAATCAAGCCAACCCCTAAACCTAAGAGAAATTTAAGACGAAAAAGGAGAACTGTAATTTTGAGAGAAGATCCACCAATTTTTGATCCCCTGTGAGAGAACCCACTATTTGATGAACAACTACAGCAAGTACCACCACCAAAGGAATCGATAGAACGTATTGATGAACCATTGGCGGAACACAATCGAACGTTGTGTGACTACCAATGCCCAACTTGGATGTTTTGTGAGGCAGCATCAACAAATCGATCGTAAACACAAATAACTTTGAGATCAAGATGACTATCATACAAATGTTTCATCACGAAACATGGGAGGAACTTGGAAACAAATTCTTGGCAAAATATTTTTGCCACGAAAGATGATGCAGTTGAGACATGACTATTGGATTTGGTGCCTTGAGTGTAGTATATTTATTTGTAAACTTGTAATTTTTTGAATAGATTGGTTAAAAAAAATTCATTGATTTCATTAATATACTTTGTATGATTTTCTTCATGTGGTTTTTGCACACAAAGCAAAATTGAAGCAAATGTTGCTCATTGGTTGTATAATGCTTAAACTAATACTAAATGATGTTACTTGGTCAGATTATAATACGGAAAGACAACTTATATCAATAGATGAACCTAAACAGGTCCTTAGTCTAATAAAAAAAGATCAAACTAATTGAAAGACTTTTATGTCGTTTATCAAGTCCAATTGGGGAGATGCTTTGTTTTAGGCATCGGCGCGGATGACTCCCAGAAGATAGAGATATAGATGTGATTGACTGAACTAATAATACATCAGACTGGACCCAAGAGGAAGAGAAGTTGAATCCGTTTGTGGATTTATTCACTTGTGATGTTCATAGTGTGACATACATCGTAATGGTCTATTATTAGGGAAAGCTTAGTTACGATACTATAGTGGAATGACTTCATGAATAAATGAGTTTATAATAAATAGGTAAAAGTTTAGAACTTAATTATAAATAATTTAAGCTGCAATTGCATGTCCAATCGGCCCCTCCACTAGCTCGTTGAAACAAAAAATAAATTGCATGTTGAATCAAATGAACAAAAATGACTATAAATGGTGAAAATGGAGAAATGAGAAATCATTTGGAAATGATTATGATTTTCTCCAAAATGAAAATGAAAACGGAAATGGTGAAATGGATTCATTCGAAAATGAAAGTGGTTTTCTCCAAAATAAAAATGACCTAAAAATGAATTTATGTTTTTCGAATTAAATGAAGTTCGATAATGGAAATAAATCATTTGGTCATAATGAACCGTTGAATGTGGATATATTAAATATATTTTTTCATGGATTCTTTTACGGTAAAGTCTTCATAATTTTAACAAAATTAGAATTAGATTGAGAAGATTATTTAATTGGAAATATATTGAGAAGTTTATTTTGGGAAATAGAAAAGCAAATATTGAGTTGGATCAAATTATAAATTTTTGGGTTAAAAGCCAGGAAAGTACTTGTAATTGGACCCGATATGGGAGAGGCCCAAAATCATTCATATTTAAAGGGGTGGACGATAAACCCTAGTAATATTAACTAGGTTTGTTGCCACCTATACTTCTAGTTGGACTAGGAGTTAGTTTTTCTAGATGAAATAAATTTCTACAACTCAACAAGTGTAACACCCTAAAATTGGGCCTAGAAGTTTCGAGGGTATTTTAGGAATTTTAGCTTATATGTGCTCGAAATTTTGCAAGGTTGGTAATTAATAATGTTTTCGACAATGGCTATTAGGAAATTAAGTCAATTTCTAAAAATGATTTTTAAATACCTTTAACTTTGAAAATAGGACTGAATTGTAAAAGAGTCAAAATTGAGAGTTTTTATGAAGCAAATTACCCAAAATTTTAAATTCAACCTAAAAACCCCCATTCTCCAAATTGATTTCACAATAGTTTACTCCTTATAGTTGTTCTGGCTGTCCATTTCATTCTCCCAACTCTCCCAATCGATTTTTACTTCCAAATCCTAATCCCTTTTGATTTCCAACATCCTTTGAACCATAAATCTCAATTGAAACCAAGAAAAACACCCAAAAACCTCACTAATCTCATCATCTTCTTCAAGAGTGGGTTTTCCTGAATTTGTGTCAAAGTTCATTTTTTTACCATCAAGGGTAACTGTTTGTCTTTGTAATAGTTTTCAATAATATCTAGTCTCTTGAACTAAATTTTTAGCCATTAAAGCGTATGTTTTAAATAAAAGCTAAAAAATTGGTTGTTAATGGTGGATTTTAGGATTATGGATTAAAATGTGGTTTCAAAGTTTTTTAAACTTTTTTTAACATGATTAGAAGGTTTCTAAAGCTACTTTGAAGTTTCGTTAAGAATTTATCAAGTTTTAATGAATTTTCATCATAATGGTCAAAACTTGTTGAAAAATGTCGATACCATGAACTTAGTAGTTTTGTGTAGTTTAAAGGTTGAGAATTAGTTGTATATGAATATGTAGATGAACAAAATTCATTTCGTACGAAAAGGTTAAGTGTAGGATGAGATATTCAAGTTTAAAGTTTTCTATGTCGAAGGTTTCGGTTAAAAGTGAACATAGCTTAAGGCCATTATTTTTTACTGTTTAAGGTGAGTTAATGACTGATTGTTGATTGTATGTTTGTCTATTTTGTCTTGTTGAAGTGTTAGAGACTATAGGACCTTCAATGGGTAGAGACAAAGGTAAAAAAAAGCTTGTCTGAGCTTTCGGCTTTTCGACGAAAGCGTATTTTTGGTGAGTGTTTTGGAATTGCTTCTCTTAGATGATTCATTGTGTAATTGAAATTTAGAGGTAACTTAAACCTTTACTCTAAATTCTGAGTGTAAGTGTTCTCACGTCTATGACTAAATGTGATATATGTGTGTTTATGCAATTGTGAAAATATGAACATATATGAGATGCTATGACATGTGCCATAAGCGTGTGAAGACTGTTGTGAAAGAGAATATGTAGGTATGTTGTTCATGCCATGTGACAGTAAATATATAGGTATGTTTTCATAGTTAGTGAGTATAATTTACTAACGATGTGAATATGCATTGAATATGTGTGAAAAATCAGTACGTAAATTTGTGATAATAATGTGGATATTTTGACATTGAGATCTTATGTGACTATTGGATATAGTTGACATGCCATAGGAATATGAGTAGTCACCTTTGTGATGTGATTTTAGGGCATTGAGGCTGACAGATAGTTTTTTGAGAGATAAGGGAATGTGAGCTAAGCTTCATTCACTGGGATATGTCTGTTTGGTGTGTTGGAGAGTGCTTCACTTACGGGCCATGTTCGGCTCAATGAGTCATTTTGCTGTGTTGGAGATTTGTGTATCCGATATGTGGTGATAGAGTCCACATTATGTTTCATAACCACAGGAGCCAAACTATCATATAATGTGACTGAACGTGATTAAATATAATTTATATGTGCTGTGATATAAGCTTAAATAATCATGTGATTAATGTGATAAATGTGTAATAGTATAAATGGAAGATGATTTAATGTGTGAAATATGATATTAGAGTTAAATATGTTATTATTATGTGACATGTTTGCTTAGTCGATGCATAATGACTTGTTTGCGTAGTGGTCCTTTTAAGCATTCACTAAGCTTGTTAAACTCACCCACTCATTTTTAACCATTGCAAATAAGTAGTGCTGGTGTGAGCAGTGTGGTCTCGAGGGGTGATCCAAGCCAGAAACTTCAGCTGCTATTAGTAGGTGTTACTTGATTACTTTTGTTTTGGGAATAAAAGTCAATATGGTAGATGTTATGTTGGCTTTGCTGTGATTTTTAGTTGTTTGCATACCTATTATACTCGGAAATTGTGGACTTGAAATATGATGTTGGGACTGATATTTGGGACATTTTGGTGTAAAATTTATCTGGTATTTGATGCATGATGTTTTGAACTAGTTTGGAATGATCTATATGATGATATATGCTGTGTTTTTAAGGTTTGGAGCAGAGGTATAGATATTCGAGTTTTGAAAATTATGCCTCTACAATTTTCGAAGTTCATGAAGTCAGTTTCGCTAGATGGGATCAATATTTTGCCACAAGTATCGATACCGAGGTAAAATTATTGATAATTTTTTAGTGGTACCAATATTTTTCGAAAGCTAGGTTTTTAATACGAGAAAAGCTAATTTGGTATTAGTTTACCAAGCTAATTATGTGAAATTTTGGTAAATGGTCCTAATACATGTTTAATGCTTGTTTTCTGATTATTCAATGAATGTTTAGCATGACTCGACCTCCTTGGAGTGTTTATGACTTCTGTTTCATGTAAATGTTCTTATATTAAAAGAGAAAAAGATGCATATGTAATAATGGGATAATTTGTGATCAATACAAAAAGGAGACGATGGTGTAGCATCCTAGTGCTTGGGCTCGGCACCCGGGCGAGTATAGGGTGTTACAACAAGGTTTCTAACTTCTCTCTCCATAAATAGATGGCTCCGGTAGGGCTATTTGCACATATATAAGATATCGTTATTCTGGCAAAAAATAGAGAGACTTTGATTCTCTAAGAATTAAATATATTTTCTAGAATAACGATTCTGCCAGTTTTTCATTTTAGAATAGAGTTTCGTTCTGACATTAAAGAAAAGAAAACTATTTCTAGTTTTGTGTTTGATTTGATTCATTCGATCCCTCCCTCAAAGCAGTTCATGGTACGAGAATAGCGGAGAAGATCGTTTGGTTGAAAGTCGGGAATGACAAGAATTCGTCTATCCAAAAACACAGGTGAAAATTCAGTCTATGATTTATTGTTATAAATATAAAAAACCGGGTGGATTTTCAAAATTTTTATTTTCTGTTGTGCAAGAAAACCGTTTTTGAGCCAGATTTTATCCAACAAAGACATCACTAATTTTCAGCAAATTGAGGGGGAGACTCTTTATGAAGCATGGGAATATTTAAATTGCTGCTGCACAAGTGTCCGTACCATGGGTTGGTTGAGTGGTTTCCAATGCAAATATTTTATAATGGTCTGGATGGAAATTTGAGGTCTAGATTAGATGAGGCATCCACTGGTGTGTTTATGTCCAAAACTTATGCAGAAGCTTATAAGTTGATCGAGGACATGGCCATGAACTCATACATGTGTCCAAATAACAAGTTCATCTACAAACGAGGCCCCCGACAACCACTGCAATTAAAGAGGATGACAAGTATCAATAGATCCTCGAGAAGCTCAATCATCTTAAGATGGTTCCAATCGATCATCGAAATCTTAGCCATATCGTGTTGAAAGTTATCAAATAGGTGGTAATGGTGACAATGCAACTTAGGGGAGATAATCTGAGGAGGTAAGGGAGGAAATCCATATTCCAATACATACAATCCAGGTTCGAAGGACCATCCAAATCTTAAGTAGGGAGGCAACCAAGGGGGAAATTTTTGTTAAGGGGCTAGTAACTTCAATCAAAATCGGTGGATTCCTCCTTATAAACCACCCATCTTACTAATTCTCAAGAGTAAAAATAGAGGTACATCACTAATAAGCATACCAAACTTGAGCTGAAAAAAAAGAGATAAATTCAATACAAGGTGACGTGGACTAGATCTTTATGCAAATGAATCAGATGCAATATCAGATGAATAATCAAATGGCGAATTTGAAGGCTCAAATGATTCAGTTAGTGAACTCTTCTTAAAGGAAATGGAACACGGGTTTTCCAAGCGACACCAAGAATAATCCTAGGATGGACGGAAAGGAGCACGTGAAAGCTTGTAATAACCTGTTTTCAATGAAATCGGAATAGCAATTTTGAGACCACAAGTCTGATGAGTAAATGTTTATTTTATTATTATTTTAATTTCCGTGGAATATTAGTAAGGTTTTAGAAAAATTTCGTTAATAATTTTTAACATTTGCGTGCTTAATTAAGTAAACAGGACTACATCGCAAAAGATGTAAAAGTATAGCTCTAGTAGATAAAAGTATTAAATGGATATAGAACTGCAATGTAAGAGGACTTAGATGTTAATTAGACCATATTAGTTATTAGTGGATGATTATGACAAGGTTTTATTGAAATTAC
This sequence comes from Gossypium raimondii, assembly GCF_025698545.1. NCBI lineage: Eukaryota > Viridiplantae > Streptophyta > Magnoliopsida > Malvales > Malvaceae > Gossypium > Gossypium raimondii. The sequence continues at coordinate 34,701,706 of NC_068566.1, forward strand.
GCATGTTTTAAAAGGGTAAAAGTGTAAAAAGGTAAATAAAGATAAAAATTAAGTAAGAAAAAGACATCATCTTCTTCCATTGTAATTTTCTTTAACCGAATATACAAAGGGAGGTTAGCTAGGGTTCGTCCATCTCCAATTCCTTGCATGGTATGTATTTTGATTCCATTTTTAATGATTTTTATGTTTTAAGATCGTTGTAGCTTAATTTAGCTAGCCCAGGGACTAATTTGCAAGACAGTTAAAGGATTAGGGTTTTTCCATGAACATGTTTGTAAGGTTTTTGAAGGTTAATGAAAGGTTATAAGTTCTTGTTGTTAAATAAACAACTTTTGTAAAGTGATTTTTGATGAAATTATCATTTAGGGACTTATTTGTAAAAGTAGTAAAATATCAAGATAGATTTGTGAAATTTTAGTTTATATGAGGTTTTATAAGTCCTTATTTGTTCCGATCAGTATGAAATTTGGACGAGATTGCATAAATATCATTTGACGAGCTTAAGGACTAAATTATGAAAAGGTAAAATGTTAGGGCAAAGTTGTAATTATGTATAAATGTGGATTATGGATTGAATTCAATGTTTGTGGTTGATTGAAACATTTAATTGAATATAATTATTTATTTAGATCAAGATAAATATCAGCCGGACCTAAATTGGGGGTGGTGAAAGTCATAGATTAGCTCGATCGTATTTCTTCATCCTGTTTGTACTTTGCTACCCTTGAACTGTACATACGTGCCCCTGTTTGTACTTCAGTACCCTTGAATTGCACATACGTGCCCCTGTTTTACTTCAGTACCCCTGAAATTCACATATGTGCCCTGTTTACACTTCAGTAACCTTGAATCTAGTAAAACATGTGTTGTACTCAATTGTTGTTAAGTTTAATAATATACTATGTTCTTACTAAGCTCTATAAGCTTATTCGTTTTTGTGAATTGTTTTGTAGATCGTTATTTTTTACGTTGGACGGATCGAATCTTTGGCTCACATTATCCATTTGGGTAGTTCTTGGGTCATTTAGGGTTGTGGCATGTATATGTGGCTATATAGGTTGTTATGGTACATTTTCACAAAATATTAAATTATGTTGTTAGGCACTTTACTAAGGTTGTAAATAGGTATCTTTTTTGGAACAATTAGAATGGTACGAAGTATACACTTGTGGTTTGTTTTGGCTTGTTGATGAATGAATTTGTTATGCTATAAATGGTCTCAATAATTTTATGTTTTAATATGATATGGAACTAGATGTGTATGTTGGAAGTAAGGTTAATTATGCATATGTTTTGGTAAGTTGGTTTCATTGTGATTGAGGTGCCTTATAAGGCATATTGGTTAAATTAAGCATGTTTTGGTAGGTTTTTAGTGCATTGATCACATGTGTATATGGCTTGTGGGTATTTGTTTGAAAGGGTGAAAGAAATGGCTTGATTTTGGCCAATTTCTTGTCTACACGGCTAGAGACACGGGAGTATATCTCAGCCGTGTCTCCCTTGTAGGTTTAAAATGTTACTTTTTGAAAGTTACACGGCCTAACACATGAGTGTGCGAGGCTATTTTAAAGGTTACACGGCCTGGCACACGGGTGTGTGGCTTGGCCGTGTTACCTAAGTCAGAGAGTTACACGGGCTGAGACACGACCGTGTGTCCCTATTTTAAATGTTACACAGCCTAAGTCACGGGCGTCTGTCTCAACCGTGTGAGTCACACGGCTTGACCACACGGCCATGTGACCCATGCAGTTTGAATTTTTCTAAATTTTTCTTCAGTATTTCAAATGTTCCCGATTTAGTCCTGAATCGTTTCTAAAGGGATTGTAAGGCCTCGAGAGCTCGAATAAGGGAAGATATGCATGTATATTATTAGGTTATGTTATGTTTATTGGAATTTTTGAAAATGAATAATTTTAAGTTATGTTTATTTGAAAATGCTTCGTAACCCTAATTCGGTGACAAATACGGGTTAAGGGTATTACAAAGCTATTATACCTCGTTCGGGTATAGTTCTAGAAAACTCGAGCATTTCAACTTCAAAGGTAATAAATGAAGAGAAGAATGATGGCCCTCTTGCTGATCAATAAAGTGATGGTGAGAGTTGAACAATTGAGCTAGTGGTAGCTAAACTTAAACCTAAGCAACGTGCCTAATCTAGTGGCAAGTGCATTCCATTCCCTTTAAGACTTGAAGATAGACAAAAATATGACAATGAAGAGATTGCAAGTTATCTTAATCTTTTTAAGTCCTTAAATGTCAACTTACCCCTTCTTGAACTGATCGAAAAAAATACCAAAATATGCCAAGTTCTTAAAGGAAATAATGTCTAGGCATAGGAAAATTAAGAAATGGGAGAAAATAAATATACATGCTTAATGTAGTGCGGTAATAAATAAAAAAATAACCCTAAACCTAAAGATCCAAGAAGTTTTACAATTCTTATAGAGAAAGGAGACTTTAACTTTGGAAAGGCCCTATATGACTTAGGAGCTAGCATAAATTTTATGCCCTTATCTATATACCGAAAATTTGGTCTAAGGGAGTTAACAAATGCTTCATTAACACTACAATTGGCTGATAGGTCGTTAGTACACCCTAAAAGTGTATTAGAGGATGTATTGGTCAAATTCAGACAATTTATATTTCCAGTTGATTTTATAGTCCTAAGCTTTGAAGAGGATATGTAAATTCTCATTCTGTTGGGGAGACTATTCTTAGCCATGTCCAAGTCTACAATTGATGTGGAAAATGGAGAATAAATCATTAAAGTCGATGGTGAAGTGGAAGTGTTTAGGCGTATGAACTCCACAGATGTGGGACATACTGGGTGTCCAGTGGAAGTTTGTAATACTATATATTTTTGTGCCACTAATAACCTTGATCAAGGTATTTCTAGTGCTTCGTGTATTCATGAAAGCGATCCCATGCTCGAGAGAAGGATAAATGAAAGGATCAAGTCAGAGAGGGAGGCAGTTGGGATGTCTAGCATGGCCGAGCTCAAAGTTGGAAGTCAATAGAGAAATCGATAAGCCTTTTAGATGACTTTGACAGTAAAACTTAATGTTTATTCCATTGAACTTTATTAATTTGTGTATAATTTTTATACTTTTTTTAGTACTTAGATTATTTTTAAATTTTTGGTTAAATTTTTATATAGGAGTAGGGTAGAGTAAGCTAAGGGTTAAAATTTGATGAATAACTAAGCAACTTAGAAATTTTTGGAATGTTGCAAGATTGAGATGGTGATGTCGTGACACCCATACCCATCTTTGTGCAAAAACAAAGCCAATGTCGTGACATTAGCATAGTGATACCACAATTTTGAAACTTCAGGGGGAATGTCACGACATTGCAATAGAACATTGTGACATTGGTAATCTAGGAAGAATGTTGCCACATTGTGCTTGGATGTCACGACATTAATTTGGGTTTTGTGAAAAATACCCGATGCGATGATGCAACACGACATTTTAAAACCCATTCGACACTCGATTTTAGGTTAAAAAATTTAGTTATAAATTAAACTAAAACCCTCCAGCTCCCCAAAACACCATTAGCTTTGATTAAAACACCATTTAGGTTTCTAAAAGTGCATTTAGTTTTTTTTTTCATTTTCTTTTGCTCCTAATTTTCTACACTTGGTTTATCTTGTTTTCTTTTGCTCTCGTTTTTTTTTCTCCTTTTTAGGACACTAAAGGATTCTCCACATTGAGGTAAGGACTTTTCTTCAATCACCAATGTTTCTATTACGAAGGTTAAGGGTTCTAACTTTTTCACCATTTTTTGATAAATTCTTTTGGATTGTTGATAAACTAGGAAATTAGTTGTTTGATAGTGGTAAAATATTTTAGGTTGGTCATTAATTGTGTGATAATTGTTTGAATATATTTTTGTTAATGGCTCCTAGAAAGGCAAAAACTACCACAAACCAATAGTCTGTATCATATTATGACACATCTCGATTCCATCATAAGGATGTCAAGAAATATTTTCTAGTAGTACAAGGAAAAAGTTTTATCCAAGAAAGAGGTTTTGATCCGTCACCAAGTCTATGTGATAAGTTTCGGGAGTTAGTAAATTACCATAGTTGGTATGACTTTTGTCTACCCCCTAAGGAAATAGTGGTGATATCAGTGGTCCAAGAGTTTTATGCTTCTCTAAAACATAACAAAATTAACAAATACACGGGCACTGAACATCGCGAAATAACTATTAGGGGAAAGTCTGTGAAAATCACCCCTCCATATATGTGAGTATTACACTTCCCCATATCTTAAAGATGATTTTATTGGGACAATTGATAAGAAATTTGATAGAAACATTGATATGAAGCATCAATTACTTAACAAAAGGTAAGGGCAAATAGAAATGCTAACCACGTACCAACCTCCCCCTTCATTTAATCAAGCAATCATGTTTTCGGTTGCTAAAATTTGGATTAAATTAATTTTCACTCGGATTTCACTTGCTTTAAAATTTTCTAATGCTAATGGTTTCCGAGCTATCTTGTTGTTTTCTTTTTTGCAAAAGGAAAAAGTTTGTATAGGGACGTGTATCCATCACTATATGATCAAATGCGTCAGTGGCCCGAAGGCAAAGATCTTTTTCCCTCACCTCGTGATCATCGTATGCTGTGAGGCCAATGTTCCAATGACTACCACAAAATAATTTTTGACGCCATCCAAGGGTCTCATAGGGGACTCAATTGTCACTCAATATTGGGAGCTTCAAAGGAGGTTGATTAAAGATTGGAACCAAATACGCAAACAAAATATGGATGTACCATCATCCTTATCAGGAAATAAGAGAAAAAGCAAAGCAACAAGGCAGTAAGAAGCTCAAAGGCAAGGTGACATGCTTGGTTATGAGAATGTAGTTAGGAGGTTGCATTTGGTGCAATCTGTGGGAATTATGCCGAGAGACATGGTTTGAGGACTCTACTATTCCCACCATGTAAATATGTACCCACATCGCCAAAAGGGTATTTCGAGGAGGAAGAAGAGGAGGAGGAATAATAATAATAAGAATCCCCTACTTTACAAATTTGGAGAGGTGTTCAAAACTGAATGACCCTCAACAAAAGGGGTAACCCTCCATAGTGTGAAAATATATTGTTGGTAATGGCAATGTATCGCAAATAAAAGAAAGAAAAATATAACACACACAAATTTTACGAGGAAACCCTTTCAAAAAAAACCACAACAGAGGAGAAGAAAATTTACTATGTCAAATTCGAATGATGCAAGAGGAGAGACGACTATGTCTATTTATAGGTTTGTAAAACCATATTCTAACCAAAGTCGAATAGAAGTAATGCAGTAAGGTTAAAACTCCTTATTCTAATCAACATCAAATAGAGGTATTATACTTCTATACTTCCAGCCCTCGACCTTCGCCCTCATAGATCTCCCTATCTTGCCACTTGTATTTTATTTTAACAAGAATTTGGGTCACATATCTTTAACAATCTCCACCTTGACACAAATTCTTAATGAACAAGTTCTCCACCTCTTCCATGAAACCCCTTAAGTTTTTATCTTCAACAATGAATACCAACCAAGTCTAAGCAATGCTCAAACTTGGTTATAAGAAGTGACTTAGTCATCATATCTGCAGGATTATCATGAGTATTGATTTTGCTCACAACAATATCACCACAAGCAATAATATCACGAACAAAATGATACAAGCATTAATGTGCTTTGTTCTCTCATGAAACATTTGATCCTTTGTAGGGAAGATGACACTTTGACTGTCATAAAATACTGTACTAATTTGAAGGTCTTCACTGAGTTCACTAAAGATCCCCTTTAACCCAATAGCTTCTTTACAAGCCTCAGTAATCGCCATGTACTTAGCTTTAGTGGTAGACAAAGCAATAGTAGTTTGCAAAACGACTTTCCAACTGATTGCACAACCCCCAGTTGCAAAGACATAACCTGTGAGAGATCATCTTTTATCAAGGTCTCCAAAAAAATCAGAATCAAATTACCCAATGAATCCATCTGTATTTCTTCCAAAATGTAAGCAAACATTAATAATACTTCATAAGTATATCAAAATCCACTGAACTACTTTCCAGTGTTCTTTACCGGTATTTACTATGTATCTACTGACTACATATGATAAATTTGGAGGTGAGCAAACCATAGAAAATATAAGAGATCTCACTGCACTAGAATATGAAACATGTGACATGTAGTCAATCACATCATCTTATTATCGAGACAAAGCCGATAAAATTTTGGAATGGGCTGCTAAAACAGTACTAACAGACTTAACATTCTGCATATTGAACCTATAAAGAACTTTCTTAGTGTACCCTTTCTGAATTAGGTACAATTTACTTGCTTTTCTATTTCTGGGAATCTACATACCAAGTATCTTCTTTGCTACTCCAAAATTCTTTATCACAAATTCTTCACTAAGCTAAGTTTGACATTTCTTATCTCTCATTTATCTTTTTTCGCTATTAACATGTCATCAACATAGAGGAGTAGATACGCAAAAGAACCATCACTATTTTTTCTTAACATAAACACAACTGACAAAAATACTTCTTTTGAAATCATGAGAAGTCATAAAGGAATAAAACCTCTTGTATCATAGTCTTGGTGACTATTTCAAACTGTAAAGGGACTTTTTTAGCAAGCAAACATAGTCCTCTTTTTCTAAGACTGTAAATCCCTCTAGTTGTTGCATGTAAATATCCTCCTCAAGTTCTCTATACATCTAACTATTCGAGCTCCAAATCATACATGGCGACAATACCAAGCAAGGCTTGAATCAAACTGTGCTTCACAACTGGAAAACACATCTGTGACATCTACACTTGGAATATGACTGTAACCCTTTGCAACAAGCCTTGCTTTATATATGGGTTCTTCAACTCCTGGATTCCATTCTTTCCTCTTAAACACCAATTTACAACGAACAACCTTCTTACCCTTAGGAAGATCCACAAGATCCCATGTTCTATTCTTGTGGAGTGATTCCATCTCTTCTTGCATGACAAACATCCACTTTTCTAAGTCTTCACAGCTAATAGCCTGGGAATAAGTGGGTGAATCTTGATTTGCGTCTATATTTTCAGCCACATTTAAAGCATAAACAACTAGATCAGCCTCGGCATACCTCTTTGGATGTTTAATTCCTCTTCTAGTTCTATCTTTGGCAATAGAATGTTTTGGTAAAGAGGGTCTGTTCTAAATTTCTATACAAACTTGATAAGCCGGCTCTGTTATAGATGTTGGATCAATCTGAAGCTCTACCTACTTTTGTTGTTCTTTATTTGAAGAGTCTTTAAGAGATAAGTTAGACATCATAGTAGCTTCATGAAAAATAACATCTATTCTAGTCACGACTTTTTTATTTTTAGGACACCATAATTTATACCCTTTTACACTAGCCTTATAACCAAGAAAAACACATTTAACAAATCTCGGTTTCAATTTTCCATTATCAATATGAGCATACACAATCTTTAAATCAAAATAACTAGCAGGCTTACCAGACCATACCTCTTGTGGAGTCTTTTTCTCAATGGCTACAGATGGAGATCGGTTGATAAAAAATGCAGTAAAGGCTACCTCAGCCCAAAATGACTTCAGTAAATTAGTATTCAACAAAATACATCAAACCTTCTCCATGATCGTTTTGTTCATTCATTCTACAATGTCATTTTGCTGTGGAGTATGACGAACTGTCAAGTGTCTCACGATCCCTTCTGATTTGCACAACTCGTTAAACTAGTCAGAACAAAACTCTAAGCCGTTATTTGTACGGAGATGTCTTATTTGTTTTTTAGTCTGTTTCTCAACCATAGTTTTCCAAGACTTGAATGCGGAAAGCACATCGCTTTTCTAATTTAGGAAGAACGCCCAAACTTTTCTAGAAAATTCATCAATAAGAATTAGCATATAATTAGCTCTAGCTCTCGAATGCACTCTGGATGGTCCCCAAAGATTAAAATGAATATAATCCAATGTTCCCTTCGTGTTATGAATTCCTTTGGTGAATTGAACTCTTTTTTTATTTCCAAAAGCGTAGTGCTCACAGAATTTTAGTTTGCTAATGCTTTGCACATCAAGAAGTCCTCTTTTGCTCAATTCTGCCATGTCATTTTCACTCATATGTCCTAGACACATATGTTAAAGTCTAGTAACATCATCATCTGATAGGGAAGAAGAAGCAACTACTACATCACTAGTAACAATAGAACCCTACAAAACATATAACTTAACAGTTTTTCTCTACCCTTTCATTACAACGAGAGAACCTTTGGAAATTTTCAGAACCCCATTTTTAGCTATGTATTTGTACCCTTTTGAATCAAGAGTACTCAACGAAATCAAATTTCTCTTCAGTTCTGGAACATGTCGTACATCACTAAGTTTTTTGACAACTCCATCAAACATCTTAAATTTAATTGTTCCAACACCTGCGATTTTACACGAAGTATTATTTCCCATCAAAACAACACCTTCAGACATTGTTTTGTAAGTTGTAAACCAATACCGATTGGGACTCATATGGATAGTCCAGCCAGAATCAAGGATCCACTCTTCGCTCATTTTAAAATTGTTGATAGAAGCAACTAGGAGTTCACCATCGCTGTAGTTTTCTACAACATCTGCTTCACCAAAATTTTCTGGTTCTTTTTCCTTTTGATTCGTAACCTCCCTTTTGATCTTGTTTTGCAACTTATAGCACTCAGACTTAATATGCCTTATCTTCTTGCAGAAGTTAGAGGTTTTACCTTTAAACACAGTCACGTGTTCATGCGCAAATGCACCTTCCTCCAAACAATGAGCATAAAGACGTTGCTTCATATGTAACTTACTAGACAAGGTTTTTGACATGCATAACTACCGCAGTTTCGCCCATAATGCAGTGGCGGTCTTCTAATTCATCACATCCTACAAAATTTTGTTAGACAAATGCAAATGTAATTGCGTTAAAGCTTTTCAACCTTTACACTTCTTTTCTTCCTCCATAAATGTTGAAGGGATCTTATTTATCCCTAGCAAGGCATCATCCAAATCCATCTGCACAAGGATTATCTGCATCTTAATCTGACACAACGCAAATCTAGTGTTAGGATCCAACAACATAATTTCATACTTTAGTGATTCTATTATTGTGATCAAGATGAAAAACTTAGAAGCTCTGATACCAATTTGTCAAAATATATTATCGATAATGGCAATGTATCACAAATAAAAGAAAGAAAAATATAACACACACAAATTTTACGTGGAAACCCTTTCGGGAAAAAATCACGGGTAAATGAGAAGAAAATTTACTAAGTTGAATTCAAGTGATACAAAAGGAGAGATGACTATGCCTATTTATAGGTTTGTGAAACCATATTCTAATCAAAGTCGAATAGAAGTAATGAAGGTTAAAACACCATATTCTAATACACATCAAATAGTGGTAGTAAGGTCAACCCTCGGCCTTTGGCCTCATAGATCCCCCTATATTGCCACTTGTATTTTATTTTAATAAGAATTTAGGTCACATATCTTTAACACGTAGCCCCACACGAGGTGATCAACCTCATTCATCAGGTGAACGAGCTTCTAGACAAGCTGCTAGGAGGAAAGGTAAGGGAAAGATGGGAATGGTGGAGTTTTTGGAATCCAAGTTCGACGACGATTATTGAATTTATTGGTTGGTTTTGGGTTGTAAATAATTATACTTGAATTTTTTTTTACTTTTCTACATTAGATTAGGATTTATTTAGTATTTCTTTTATATATTTGTTAACTAACTTGAAAAAATATGCTGCTTCTATGTTAGTTCCTCACATGATGATGCATAACTTTTTGAGCTGAAATTACAAGAGGAGGACATCCCGACCATACCTCGCAACACCTTCAAGTTAAAAAGGGAAGTCCTACCTCTTATCCTTGATTGGGGCACATTGGGGACAATGTGCATTCCAAAGTGTGAGGGTATACATAGAAATTTTAATTGCTGTATTTTCTTTCTTACTAGTTCTTACTGTTATTTTTTAAGCTTAGTCCAAAATTTTTAGATTTTATGCTTGGTGCTTGAGCTTGCAGTGATGTAATTGATTGGTTAGAAATTTTATGTTAGGACTTATTTTTCTTTACACATGTAAATTTAGAATGATCATAGAATTACTTTAGGTTTTTATAATTGAACTAGTTAGTTCACTTTATTACAACATGCAATTAGTTAGAAGTGGTTAGGTATACCAAATGATAAACTGCTACATAAGGAGGCATATATTTTTGTTTGAACTGTAAGTAGTTGTAAACTTTTATTTGCCATGATTGACTCCATGGTTTTGAGATGTCTAGGGATGACCTAAGGCATTGTTTGGTTAAACTAGCCCTATATTTATATTTGAGCCTTAAATTGACTTTTCTTGATTAGCCTCATTTTGAAGCTTGAAAATAAAATTAAACATCCACTTATCTTGTCTTGGTCTTATTTTCCTGGAATGCACAAAATTAGACGTCGGGCTATAGATGTTGAGGGATAGGTAGATACATTATAGAGGTTTCAAAAACAATTAAGCAGAAAAGAAAGTAAGAAACGATACAATATAGTGAGTATAGGAAATACAAATTATGCTAAAATAAAAAATTAGTGTACGACCAAAAGCATTGTGAGGGTTAAAAGCAAAGAGAGAGAATAAAAATATAGAATGAGTTAAAAGCAGTGTGAGTGAAAATAGTGAAATATTTAGAATGTGATCAAAGAAAAATCACATATGTGCTTAAGAAAATTTTTATTTATCTATTGCACTATAACTTGATAAGCTTGCTATACTCATGAATATTGTGTGGTGTCTTCAAATCTATATATATGGAGAGAAAAGGAAGGTGAGCTAAAAGATACACTAGGGGTGAGTAGGGAACAACATCATGTGCCAAACTACCATTTTGGTGCTTCCATTCCTTAAAATTTGAACCAACCTTAAGCCTTAGAACATTACAAGCCTAAAAGTCCTATGTGACCCAGACAATTCAATTTATGGATGAAAGTTATGATAAGTTGTATGAGATATGGTTGCTTGCATTTTTCTAATATAAATGTTATAACTATGTAGTATATTTTGATGAAGTCATATGTTTCATCACCTTTGCACTTGTTGATATTGTAATTTAGTGAACTCTCAAGTTTAATCTTAAAAGCTATGAGTGTTTTACATATCACATTGAAATTGCATGTTAAAGAAAAGAATTCTTAGTATTTATGTTTCGAACTAATTTCTTGTCGTCAAACATGCTTAAGGGACATTATTATTGCATGTTGTATGTTTTGTTGCTCAAGGACAAGCAAAGACCTAAGTGTGGGGGCATTTGATTTGCCATAATTTATTATGGCAAATTAAGCTATTTTCACTACTTAAGGAGCTTGTATTTAAGTATTTTTTTATGTTATTTGTATTTACTTTGAGAAATAATTAGTTTTTAGTTTATATTGAATAAATTGAGATTTTATGATGTCTTATGACCTTTTACATTGATTCGGGCCTAAAGTGGGACTAACAAGTTAATTCAATGTGCATGATAACAACCTAAGCATAAGAGTCAACGGTTTGAGCAGAATGTCGCAACATTCAAGAGGGAAGTTGCGACATTTGAAGCAACCTCAACACTTAGCCAAATTTCCAACCAAAATCCACGAGGCAAGCTATTGGACACAAAGTCACGACATCGAGATAGCAAAGTTGTGACATTCACTCCAATCCTAAAGATCTAATTTTCTACCCACAAAGTTGCGACATTGGCTAGAGGATGTTGCGACATTAACTTGATGAGCCAAAAATACTACAAGGTGTTTTTGTTCACACAACCTTAGTTAACTTGTAAATCAGTTTATAATCGACCTAATTAGGTCGTAATAAACTAAGACTATAAATATTGGGTCAAAACATCAATTTAGGGAGTTTATTTTAGGTTTTTAGTTAGTAGTTTAGTTAGATTTTAGATTTTCTTAGTTCTTGTTCTATTTCTTTTCAGTTTTTAATAGAAATTCTTTCCAGTTTTGTTCTTTGTTCTCTTTTATTTTGTTTTTTTATGCTTTAAGCCAAATTGATAATCAACATCGTTTATGGGTTACCGTAGCCGTTCCATCCATCACAACTCTTGGATTCATCAGGTTCTTGAGAATTTCTTACCTGCTCTTTTATTTTCCATTGTTTGAATGTTTGATAATTAGGTAGGATTGATTGTATCTAGAATGGTCAGTAACTAAACCTCTAGGAAGGTTGATTGATCGAAGTGGGAGTGGTTAGCTTAGAGTTAGGGTTCTTAAATCAAGTAATTGGATTAGATTGAATGTGCTTAAACCCTAGAATTGATGAATTTAGGAAGTAATTTAGTTAGATGAAATCGAAAGGGTATTCAACTTAGCCCAATTTAGTTCCATCAGGTCGAAAGATATGTAGAGTAAGTCGATTAATTAATTTATTTATTGGCCAAAAGGTATTAACTATATTAGTTCATAATTAATTGGTAAACTTCCCGACTCTAGGTTAATCACAACCATAGGTTTTAATCATTCTTCTACTTGTTAAATTTGATGATTAATTTGGAATTTCTTTATTTATGCACTTTAATTCTTGTCACTTTGAAATCTTAACTTTAATGGTAGACGTACTATGATAAGTAGACTAGTAGCTATCTAAACCTAATTTAGTGTGTTAGTGTTTGCTGTTAATTTAGTTTAAATAGACCTCCCTTGGGTGTGATCCTTGAAATACTTTCAAAGTGTTTCGTTGTATAATTAACTATATTACAATTTGACCTATACATTTGCACACACTACATATCATTCTATATTTAATTGCATATTTCTAAGCTCCAGTGCATGTACGCCGGGGCACGATCATCCAGTCAGTCACATCCATGTCTCTATCTTATTGGAGTCATCCCCTCAGATGCCTAAGACAAAGTATCTCCCCAGTTGGACTTGATAGACGACATGTTTAGGTTCATCTACTAATATAAGCTATCTTTTTGTATTACGATCGAACCACATAATACCGCTTAATATTAGTTAAACATTAGACAACTAGTGAGTTAATATTTTGCTTCTATTTTGCTTTGCATGCAAAAATCATTGAGGACAATATACAAAGGGTATTAATGTAATTCATGAATAATTTTATTAAACCATTCTGCTCAAAAAAATTACAAGTCTACAAACAAATATCTTACACTTAAAGCACCAGATCTAACACTTTGCCCAAGAAAGAGAAACCTACTATGAGGAGCCTATTCAAAGGAAACATAAACCTGTTCACTTGGTTAGTTGCACGCATTCTAGGCACCAACCAAAAAATCATCGATCAATCCTTTAATGTTAACGCAATGGCTAGGCCTGTCAAGTAAAGAATTGAAGATTTGAGCAAAAAAGGTTTGAGTAGTCAAAGAAAAATGCAAAAATTGATGACAATTGACTTTAATAAAGAAGTCACATCTCTTAGTTAGTTATCTACTATCGAGATAGTAAGAAAACCAAACAAAAAATGATGCATATGCATAGATTTCAAAAATTTTAACAAAGATTAGCTAGAAGACAACTTTCCACTTCCATCAATCAACATGCTAGTCAAGAGCTTCTCTATGAAGCAACACATAAAATGTATGCAAGAAGCCTTTGAGACCTTAAGAGGCTACACCATGATGTTACACCAAACCAATTGCACCTTTCCTTTAAATTCTTGGGGGTTTATAGTCTTAGAAAGTGATACTGAAGCCTTGAAAAGTATAAAGGCATATTAGATCTAAACCCCTAAGAGCACAAAGGAATTTCAAAAATAAATAAAAAGAGTGGTTTCTTTGAACATATCCATATGAGAAAGGTTGATCAGAGCTTACCTTTCTTTAGATAATTAAAAATAGAAGGCAAATACAAATCTCACACAATGATTTCAACACCAGTCAATGCACAGTATCTAGTGACACTATTATGGCTATGTGTTTGTAACCTCTTTTTATGAGTGTTGTCAGAGCCAAGCCCATGAACTTCTAGAAACGACAATACTTCCAGTCACATAGGTAGATCCTATCAAAAGTATTCTCATAATTATAACACTATAACATATTTATGTTATGGGTCTATTAAGAGAATAATACTCTTACCATTTGCTTATCTTTACATGTACCTAATACTTTTTACCCTGTGATGATATATTATATATTATTTTATAGTTCTAACAGTCACGTATTAATGATCTACTTTGTCTCATTAAACTCAAGACTTGACATTATACCAAGCGTTGAGTTGAGTTTTCATCATGGGTGACTAAAATATTATAAGCTTGTACCTCATCCCTAAATTTCCAAATTTTCAACATGGTTATGTTAATTATCTATACCACATGGTGAAACTTTATATATATATATATATATACATATATATTTGTGTCTTGAAAATTCACAAGGCCAACATCCCCACCATGTTCAAATACTCAATCTTTTGCAAAAGAATGCTATCAAGGATATCATTTCTACTATTGTCAAATTACAGTGATCACTTTATCTTTTTTTATCATTAAAATTTCACATTTGACTACTTTATTTAATTTTTGATATCCAAGAAATTAATTTCACAATCACCAAAAATATGAAACCATACATCATGACTTTTTCACCAAGTTGTTATAAAGATGCCTCAAATCCCTTGGTGAAACTAGACAACATATTTGTTATTTGTCATAGCTTCTTTCAAAGTCTATACATGACTTTAAAATCTTTTTGCATTCATAGTCAAATACCATTATTTTTCTTAACACACCGCATATATACAAAAGGGTGTAACATATATAGTCATATTAAAGGACCATTAAGTGATTGTAAAATCACATATTTATTCACCCTTTACCATAGACATTATCAATATTTTATGGCTATGATCGAAATCATGTTCATCACCTAAAAGGGTCAAATAGCATTCATATTGCTATTTTCATACTCACAATATCTTTAATTCATGGCTTCCAAACGTAAATTTATTTACTACATCTCAAAATTTTATAGAACCACGAGATTATAGATCATATCCAAGTCATATATAAAAACCACATGCACCATCGTAAATATGCACAATATGATCTCGATTTCAAATTTATGATTATCATGTTATATATTCTCACTAGAAGGTTTCATACCAAAATAGTGAGCTTATTATATAAGCCAATACTTTCCACTATTCTACATTGACTAGAAAAATAACTATGTATATGCCCGTAACATATTTCATATCTAGTCAAAACCACTTATAGTCCAAACTTATAAAATAGAATAAAAATGTGCAATCATATATAAAACCCATTTAGCTTATGGTTATTTAACAAATACAAAAACCAACATTATTTA
The DNA here is from genome assembly GCF_025698545.1 of Gossypium raimondii. Taxonomy (NCBI): domain Eukaryota; kingdom Viridiplantae; phylum Streptophyta; class Magnoliopsida; order Malvales; family Malvaceae; genus Gossypium; species Gossypium raimondii. The sequence goes on from NC_068566.1 coordinate 34,717,071, forward strand.
TATTATATGTTCATCTACAAACTTTCATTTTAGCAATGAAAATAATGTCTCATCAATATCATCTAAATTCTAGTTGCTAATATCATGATTTAAATAAAAGTAATAATTTCATATATCAAATTAAATATATATCATAAAAAAATACTTTTGTACAAAAAAATTCACTCACAAATCGGATGGAATGAATTAAATTTCAATTTTCCAGACTTAATGTTTATTTATAATGCACTGATAAGTGCATAAGTGACTCTTTAAAATGACATCATTTTTCAAGTTGCATTTTTTAGTTTCAAAAGATTATTTCAACCTTCAGAAAGTAACTGTTGGATTCAATAACACAACTTTTTGACTTAGGAAGGTTTTCCTGAATAGTCATAATGTTTGTATTGGATAGAAGTCTATTCAACTAATGTTTGAATCATGCATCACCATTCGAAACAAAAAATATTGTTTTGATCTATTAATAGATCATTTCTCAACTGTGCATTTTCATTCTATCAATGCATTCCATCCATCGTTTTCCTTTCTTTCATTCTTTCTTGCATGATATATAATATATATTGTATAATTTATAACAATCATAATCATGCGTCTTAAAAAGTCATGCATAGAATGAACTAGCATTTGATTTTTTAATCAAGTAATTGATACATGAGACACCTATATATTTTACATAATGCAATTCAATAAAAACATAACAATTGAAATCTAATTCATGCAATAAGACTACAACAATAAATTTCACATACCTTTTCTTGTGATAAAGATTTCTTCTAAATCAAAATTTGACAAGGTCACTGACCTTGATGTAATCACATTTGTCGATATTCATCCTCATAGTACCATGCTTGTAGTGGCATGTGAATGTGCAGCGAACAAACAAGCCTATTTAATTTCTCATAAATTGCAAAAATAGAACATTAAAATTGTAGGTGTGTGGGGATAAAACAAACTTATGAGAAATTAATAAAATTTTCAAGGCGTGTATCAATGTCACTTTCTTTAATTTTCTATTCACCCCCACTATATTATGGTGTGCAAAAGAGTTACTGACAAATGAACCTCGAGGATACAATGAAGCCTAATGTTTTTCTATGTTTTGTACTTATGGAAATAGTCCACTAAGCACTGACTGGAGTATAGCAAGGATATCAATTTCTAAAAAGAATTTCTACATTAATTCTTTGTAGAAAAATCTAGGAATAAAAAGATGGTGGGAGAATAGAAAAAAAAATTTGTTTCTATGTTTTTTGGTGTGTCATACAAATGAAAGTTCACTCCTATTTATAGGAGGTCTCATGTCTCTTTATAGGGACATAACTACCCAAATGAATAGTTATATATTTAACAATAAACATAATTATTCAATAAATATCTACTTGAATAATCATCACTATTTGTTAATAATTAAGTGACATAACTTTTGAATTTAAGAGAAATAACTTTTAATTATTTGTAATTTTTCATTTGTAACTATTAAAACACTACATATATTTTAAAAATGTTCCAATGCGTAGGGTAGAGATGGAATGCAAACACAAATTGAGCTGTAATAAAGTAATATACTGAAATTTTGCATAATACATTTATTCACTACAAAAGATCCCAGGCACATAAATTTAACATTTTAATTTTCACTAATTTTTATAACTTACTGTTTCAATATATATTATAACATGTGTGAAGAACAGTCTTGAAACCAAACATTTTCATGTGTGTATATATGTTGTGTATACTTCAAGTATTTTCAGAATAAAATAATAATTTAAGAAAACCTATTCATAACGAATCAATGAAAACCCTAAGGGATTCCATCAAAGGAATCGGAAGAATGCAATGGATGTTATTTTATTTTTTCCTTAGGGTTGTACATTACAAAACAAATCCTTTTGGCCTACTTATTCTATTTTCAGATTCCTATTTCTATCTCATCCTTAATCCATTGACTCTGGTGAAGATTCTTAAAGCTTTGGGCATTTTTAGGAGTGTAATAGTCTTAGCATCATTTTTCAATTCCAAGGCCTTTTAAGGAACAAATCATGTGTAAGATAAGTCCTTTTCACATGTTGAAATAATAAAAATTTGGATTCCCTGCATTTTTAATCTTGCCAAACTAATCCTGCTCAATTATCTTCTATAACAATATTTTATTATAAAATCAATTTGTCAGGTTTTATTTTTATCTTTTAACAACTTTTATTTATAATATTAACAATTATAAAATATAAAATACAATTTTTACTAAATTAGTTCCATATAACAATTTATTGTTTCAAATTTTAATAAAATTAATTCTATTCTTAATGAAATAAAATAATAAATTTTAATTAATATGTTATTTCAATAAAATATATAAATTTTATATAAAAGATATATTAATTATATTTTATTAAATGAAAATAAATTTTAATACATGAAATTAGATTTTTAAATTTTATTAAAGTTACAATCTAAATCTCATTAATTAATAACATTATTAATACATTATAATTTTTAAGTTAAATTTTAAAAAATCAAATATGACCTGAATCTCAAATATTGTTATAAATATATAATTACTTGTATATAATATATAAAATTTTGATAGATAAATAAGAAAGTTGTATATTATATTTTATTCAATACAATGTATTTGCAAAGGTTGTATTGAATTTTTTTATATATTTGAGAATTATACCTACCCTACTTATATATTGAATATAAATATTTTCAAATAATACCAGCAATGTAACTTAGGATAACTTATTTAAGTTAGTCGCAATGGAGTGATATAGTGTCAGACAAGCGAATAATTGAATCTAGCAAACATGGAATATTGCATCAATGCACCTTGAGCTTGTTGGAAGTGGATTCTTCCCATGGTTAAGGAAGTGAACTAAATAATTTTTATGTGGTCCAGAGCTCTATTGAGAATAAATTTATTATGATGTGTGATATAAGAGTTATTCAATTTATTTTTTTAATTATGTGATCGAGGGTTCGATTTTTTCTTATGTCAATTGAGTACATCTCATCATTATTTGTTTAATTTTTCGGAGAACACCTGAAGTGAGAAAATTAATCACAACTATCTATTGTGGATATCTTGATTTTGGAAAAAGAGAGAGTAAAGACACTACACCAAAACAGGCTTTTAGCGGCGTTTGGATAAAAAACGCCGCTAACAATCGATCATTTGCGGCACATTACGGAAAACGCCGCTGAAAATAAGCATTAGCGGCGTTTTTGGAAAAGCGCCGCAAAAAAACCTAAGCCCAACGACGTCGTTTTCTAAGCTTTCGGGGATTTAGCAGCGTTTTTAATAAAGCGCCGCTGATGCTCAGGGCTTTAGCGGCGCTTTTGGTAAAGCGCCGCAAAAAAACCTAAGCCCAACGACGCCGTTTTCTGAGCTTTCGGGGATTTAGCGGCGTTTTTAAGAAAGTGCCGCTAATGCTTAGGGCTTTAGCGGCGTTTTTGAGAAAGCGCCGCAAAAAGAGCTAAGCCTAACGACGCCGTTTTCTGAGCTTTCGAGGATTTAGCGGCGTTTTTGGAAAAGCGCCGCTAATGCCCAGAGCTTTAGCGGTGTTTTTAGGAAAGCGCCGCAAAAAAACCTAAGCCCAACGACGCCTTTTTCTGAGCTTTCGGGGCTTTAGCAGCGTTTTTAAGAAAGCGCCGCTAATGCTCAGGGCTTTAGCGGTGTTTTTGAGAAAGCGCCGCAAAAAACCTAAGCCCAACGACGCCGTTTTCTAAGCTTTCGGTGATTTAGCGGCGTTTTTGGAAAAGCGCCGCAAAAAATATTTTATCTTAATTGGTTTATTCATATTAAATAAAATTCAATTTATTTCTAATTGAATATTTAAAATCTTCAGAAAAAAAATATGACACATAGAAATAATTTGAAATAAAACACATGGAAAAATTAAAATATTATTATTTAAAATAATTGTAAAAGAGATAATAATAAATTTGTTTAGGGTTTTTGGTTTAGGGTATATGATTTATTTAAGATTTAAGGCCGGTTTAGGAGTTCATATTTTAAGGTTTAGGGAGTATGGGTTTAGGGATTATGGATTAGGGGTTGGGATTTAAAGGTTAGGGGTTTAGGGATTTAAGGTTTAGGGATTCAGGGGTCGAGTTAAGGTTTTGAGTTTAGATTAATTATTTTTTAATTTATATTTTAAATATGTTCTTATATAATTGTAAAAGAGATAATAATAAATTTGTTTAGGGTTTTTAGTTTAGGGTATATGATTAATTTAAGATTTAAAGCCGGTTTAAGGGTTCATATTTTAAGGTTTAGGGAGTATGGAATTAGGGATTATGGTTTAAGGGTTGGGATTTAAGGTTTAGGGGTTAGATGTTAGGGTTTAATAGTTAGGGATTTAAGGTTTAGGGATTCAGGGGTCGAGTTAAGGTTTTGAGTTTAGATTAATTATTTTTAATTTATATTTTAAATATGTTCTTATATAATTGTAAAATAGATAATAATAAATCAAATATATTGAAATTATGAGTATAGTTTAAATTATTTAAGAGATATATAATAGATAGATTTACTTGAGATTTGTTAATTTAGAGGGTTTAAGGTTAAGGTTTACTTGAGATTTGTTAAATGATAAAATTTTATACAATTAATTAATACTTTTATATTTAAAAAATGTAATCTAAACCATTTGATATATTTAAATTAGTTTAAATAGAATTAATAAATAAGTTAAAAAAGTAATAGATTGATATGGATATTTATGTATAATTATTTATTTTGGAGAGGACCAAAGTATAAGAAAAATACAAAATAAAATGAAATAAAATGATATGGATATATAGGTAATTATTTAATTTAGATAATTCTAACTTAATAATTAATTACAACCATTTTATCATTTGTTTTCTTATTAAAATATACAATATTTATTTTGAGAGTATTTTTATTTTATTTTATTTTATAAAAATCAATTTATAAAAAATAAAATAAAAAATTTTTAGAATAGCAAAACAGCGTCGTTTTATTCAAAATGAAATAATTTTATGGCGTTTTTATGAAAAACGTCGCTAAAGGTAAGCAATAGCGGCGTTTTTTTATAAAAACGCCGCAAAAAATAAATCAATTTATAAAAAAAAATTTAGCATACCAAAACGGTGTCATTTTGATAAAAATGAAATAGCGGCGTTTTTTATAAAAACGCCGCAAAAATAAATCAATTTATAAAAAACAAAATAAAAAATTTTTAGAATAGCAAAACGGCGTCGTTTTGTTCAAAATGAAATAATTTTGCGGCGTTTTTATGACGCCACTAAAGGTAAGCAATAGCGGCGTTTTTATAAAAAGAGCCGCAAAAAATAAATCAATTTATAAAAAATAAAAAAAAATTTAGCATACCAAAACGGTGTCATTTTGATAAAAATGAAATAGCAATCAATTTATAAAAAACAAAATAAAAAATTTTTAGAATAGCAAAACGGCGTCGTTTTGTTTAAAATGAAATAATTTTGCGGCGTTTTTCATAAAAACGCCGCTAAAGGTAAGCAATAGCGGCGTTTTTATAAAAACGCCGCAAAAAATAAATCAATTTATAAAAAATAAAAAAAAAATTAGCATACCAAAACGATGTCATTTTGATAAAAATGAAATAGTGGCGTTTTTTTATAAAAACGCCGCAAAAAATAAATCAATTTATAAAAAACAAAATAAAAAACTTTTAGAATAGCAAAACGGCATCGTTTTGTTCAAAATGAAATAATTTTGCATCGTTTTTATGAATTGTTCAAAATGAAATAATCGTTTTTCATAAAAACGCCGCTAAAGGTAAGCAATAGATAAAAACGCCGCAAAAAATAAATCAATTTATAAAAAAAAATTAGCATACCAAAAAATAAATCAATTTATAAAAAACAAAATAAAAAATTTTTAGAATAGCAAAACGGCGTCGTTTTGTTCAAAATGAAATAATTTTGCGGCGTTTTTCAAAAGAACGCCGCTAAAGGTAAGCTATAAAAACGCCGCAAAAAATAAATCAATTTATAAAAAATAAAAAAAATTTAGATAAAAATGAAATAGCAAAACGCCGCAAAAAATAAATCAATTTATAAAAAACAAAATAAAAAATTTTTAGAATAGCAAAACGGCGTCGTTTTGTTCAAAATGAAATAATTTTGCGGCGTTTAAAGGTAAGCAATGCAAAAAATAAATCAATTTATAAAAAATAAAATAAAAAATTTTTAGAATAGCAAAACGGTGTCGTTTTATTCAAAATAAAAAAAATTTTACAACGCCGCTAAAAGTAACAAAAAAATAATTTCACTTAAAAAAAATAGGGCCATTTTATAAAACTCCTCCCTCCCTCCGAAATCCCAACTTTTCCCCCCTAAAATCAGTATCCCTAAATATTTTGTGTTGATTGACAAGATTTCTACTTTTCCCCCTAAAATCGGTATCCTCAAAACACCTAATTCTTACTGAGCAACCCCTAAAATCAGTTCTTAAATTTCATCGCCTCTTTCTTCTTCTTCTTCTTCTTCTTCTTCTTATATCTTTCTTTCCTTCTTGTTTATATATAGAGAGCTGAAGCCAGTTCTGGGTGGCTTCTTCACTCTCTTTTCCATGCCCCAAGATCTTTTTTTTTTTTGGTAAACAAACCAGCAAACCCAAACTCACAAGGGTTTTTTGTCTCTTCCTCCAACTTCAAATTTCAACTCCAAATATTGCAGGCGTTCTGTGATGCTTGTTCTTTGGTTTCTGTTATTTTTAACTCCCTCGGTCTCGCCTTCAAATTCGCGAAGATGGAGTACGTTGCCAAGGTTTATTTGATTTCCCCCTCTCTATTTCGAACCAATCACTGAAACTTTAATTTATTAATTGATGATGGATGGATGGTTTAAATCAGGTAGGTAATCTTGTGGAAGCATCAAAGAGGTTTGCCACTTTAGAAAATATAGTTGATGCAGATGTAGGTAATGGGCAGTGAAAAAACAGAGAAGCCCTTCGCGTGATCTGCGTCGTGTTAGACAGGGTCTTCACCTCGTACGAGCTTTATTTGAACAATTTTTGTCATCCAAGTACGTTATATGCCCTTCCATCTTTAACTCTTTATTTTTCTCTCGAGGGAATCTTGGTATTATCCTTGAATGCGAGCATCTCTAAGTGCTTGTTACCTCTTTTTGTTGTTTTTGCTGTTGTATGGATTACTCATTGAGAAACACAGCTTCAACAGCTTATGCTCAAGTATGTGCACCGTATCACACATGGGCGGTAAGGACTGCTGTTTCTGCTGGAATGCATACACTTCCATCAAGAGAACAACTTTTGCTGAAACTGTTTCTTAAAAAGGCAGAAAAAGAATAAATTTAACTGATAATCTATAACTGAAATGAAACCCATCATTTACTAACCTATATATATGATCTCAATATTGAAAAATACATTTTAACTTATCATAGATGCTATGTTTTGATTTAGCATTCTTGTTTATCATGAAAAGAAATTGTTTGGAATTGTAATAGCAAAAATTGGAATTTTTTTTATTGTTGTCTATGTTTTACTTGTGAATTCTGATTGCAATGGTTTACCTTCCTTTGGTGTAAAATCTACTTGGCTATTAAAGTTGAGATGGATAGCTGATACATTTCCTGATTTTCAGGTTTGACAAGGAACTGAACAAGTAAGTTGCTATTAAAGTTATTAATTTAGAAGAATCGTAAGTGGATACCTTTGTTATATTTTCCTTGATTTATTCCTCATTAAAGTGTCTTGTAGCAGGTGCTTGCTATGAGCAGCAAAGTATGAATGAATGTGATTATCAACTTTACAAATATACATAGTAAAGTTTAAAGTATGAATCGAGTTGCTATGAGAAGCAAATTTAGGGATAAAACAAGGTCACACCAAATTGCTATGAGCAGCAAAGAAACTTTTTTTAATTGCAGAAAACCAACTTCCCTTCTTTCCCATACTGCCAGCATTACCGTGTCATCTAAATGTCATAATCTATTGGTTCCAGCTCTTGATTGTTCTTAAATGTACTGTACTTTGTTTATAGTCAAATGTCTCATGATGGTTGCCTACTTGTGTAGGTCCAATCTACATCTGATGGAGCTGATTCCACTATTTCAAACCCCCTGTGCGAGGAGTCTGCTCAAAATTTTTCAAAATACTCTAACAGACAGAGGTTTGCTTTTATTTTCACTTTGGACATTAACTGTATTGTTAATGATGCTGACAATTCTAGCTGGCTTTTCAATTGTCAGCATACATCCACCACCTGCCTTTGGCTCATCGCCTAATCTTGAAGCCCTTGCACTTGAAGCAAATAAGTCTAAGGATCAAGATGGAGATAGTTCTTTACTTGACAGTTCACATCTTTCCCGGTATTTAACTATTTATTTATGCCTTAACATGTCCTTAGGTGAGGGCTGATTGTTTATACAAAAATTTTGGTTAAGTTAGTGGTAGTTTGGTTTTTGGGGACTTGATCATCATATACTTTTTGAATATTATGTATTGGATCTTTAAATTATTTACGAGTGCATTAACTGATAAGGTCCTGTCAAAGTTCAACTTTCTTACCTCAGAGCAATTCTTCACCACCATCTTTAGTTGACTTCAGTTTTAGGTGTGTTTTTGCAAGTTTGTTCATCATATTTAGTTTTCATCTTCCTGCTTTACCATTCACATATCGATGCTTCTGTCATTTTTGGTGAAGCTTTATAAATACTTTCTATCCATTTCGATGGTGAAATTTACATTCTTTGGTGCTGATGCAGGCCCATGCATGAAGTTACATTTTCAACAGAAGACAAACCAAAACTTCTTAGTCAGGTATATGATAGGGAGCAGTACCCGAAGTACTTGTTCTTCATAAGCTTATTTCTTAAACAAAATAACTTATATTGTGTAGTAATTGATTGTGAGGTAGCTTTATAGGTATCTGAGTCTTTTTATACTAACAATTTATTGCAATTGGTTCCAAATATTTGGTGAATTCAATTATTAATTTGCACTGCTAGTTTCGTGGTGTCATATGCCTTTTGTGTTAGAATTTGAATTGTTCCCCCTAAACAATTTTCTCTATGTACAGGTTTTATTGTGGCATGTTTATGTATTCTATATATCAACTTCTATAGCAGAGGCTTAAGTCTTTGTTTTGAGCAGGTAAGTACATGGAACTATTTTTTATCCTTGTTGTTCATGTTTTATTTTGATTTTTCTGTGATTAAACTCTAGTACTCAGGGCAGTAGTTGTTGGGATGTAAAATCTGTTGTCTATCTGCCTAAATATATGACAAAAGGTAGAAGTACATATTGGAGATACTCTCACATGCACATTCATTCGTTTGAAACACGATATCTAGTTATTTGTCTTTGAACTGAGTTGGATTTTTCCATGCTTATGTAGGAACACATGCCCTATGCCCTATTTTCGTTTAAGGACCGCCAAGGAAATTTCAAACCGAAAGTGATTGATCGGATGTGTATGCGGCTTTCATCAACTACATTTGAAGGCCTTACTAGGAATTGAAATGGTGTGCAAAGAGATTGCTTCTTCCGATATGATTTTTCGATATAAATCTTGGACATAGTATGGATATTTTCTTCTTTGTTAGTAAAACAGATTCTCTTCTTAGGATCTTAGTTTCTTCACTTGTATTAGACTTAACAATGGCTTGCATTGCATTGGTGTTGATTTTACCAAAATTTTGAGGTTTACAATTAACTATTTTTATTAATTATTTACGTTTTCTCACTTTTATTAATTATTATTATTATTTAAGCTTCCTTTATTTGCCTTCTTTTATCATTTTCATAAAAAATTTAATTTAAATAATATTTTTTATTTATCCTTAAAAGTATATTTAAAGTTCAAATTAAAAAAATAAAACATAATATAATATTTATCATAAAAATAAATATTATTTGATTAAAATAATTTTTTTGCATGATATTTTTTAGCGGCGTTTTTGAGAGAAGCGTCGCTAACGGTTTGTTCTATAGCGGCATTTGTGATAAAAAGCGCCGCTAAAGGTCATGGTTTTTAGCGGCGTTTATGGAAAAAGTGCCGCTAAAGGTCATTGTCTTTAGCGGCGTTTGTGGGAAAAGCGCCGCTAAAGGTCATGGTCTATAGCGGCGTTTGTGGAAAATGCGCCGCTAAAGGTCATGACCTTTAGTGGCGTTTATTTTCAAAAACGCCGCCAAAGTTAGCGACGAGTTCAATAGCGGCATTTTTTGCGGCGCTTGTCGAAGCGCCACAAATACTTTTAGCGGCGTTTTTTGGCGCCGCTAAAGGCCTAAAAAAGCGCCACTAAAAGCCTGTTTTGGTGTAGTGAGAATAAGCTTATCATGTAGATTATGCTAGCGTCATGGTCTAGTGGAGAGTCATAAGAATATATTAAAATTGAACATATTTGTATCAAGCACATGCTAATGTTTGATATTCCATCGCAAATTCAAATAATGGATAACATCACCGATTATGTTTGTTCCACACACTACACCAAAACAGGCTTTTAGCGGCGTTTTTAGTGGCGTTTGGACAAAAAACGCCGCTAAAATTCAAGTATTAGCGGCGCTTTAACTAAAACGCAGCTAAAGACCGAGCATTAGCGGCGTTTTCTTAAAAGCGCCGCCAAAAATGGGCATTAGCGGCGTTTTTTCAAAAAACGCCGCTAAAAACCTAAGCCCATTCGACCTTTTGGGGCTTTTAGCGGCGTTTTTGAAAAAGCACCGCTAATGCTCGGAGCTTTAGCGGCGTTTTTGAGAAAGCGCCGCTAATGCTCAGGCCTTTAGCGGCGTTTTTGAGAAAGCGCTGCTAATACTCAGGCTTTTAGCAGCGTTTCTGAGGAAGCGCCGCTAATGCTCAGGCTTTTAGCGGCGTTTTTGAGAAAGCGCCGCTAATGCTCAGGCTTTTAGCGGCGTTTTTGAAAAAGCGCCGTTAATGCTCGGGGCTTTAGCGGCGTTTTTGAAAAAGCGCCGCAAAAACATTTTATCTGTCTATTTACTATTTAATTTGTTTATTTATATTAATTAAAATTCAATTTATTTTTAACAGAATATTTTTTAAAAATGGTTAAATTTGAAATAGTGACACGTAGAAATAATTTCAAATAAAAAACATAGAAAAATATTTGTTAAAAATGGAAAAATTAAAATACTATTATTTAAAATAATTTAAAAATTTTTAGGGTACATGACTGATTGATTTTTAATTTATATATTAAATAATTTCATATATAATTGTAAAAGATACGATAGTATTAATTTTAAAATATTTAATTAATTATCATTATAGTTTAGGGTTTAATATATATGGTTTAGGGTATATGGTTAATTTAGGATTTAAGGTCGGTTTAGGATTTACAATTTTAAGGTTTATAGATTATGGAATTAGGGATTCTGGTTTAAGGGTTGTGATTTAGGGGTTAAGGGTTAATGGTTAAGGGTTAGGGGTTAGGGATTCGGGTTAGGGTTTAGAGTTTAGATTAATTAGTGTTTTTAATTTATATATTAAATAAGGTTTAGGGGTTAGTAGTTAGGGGTTTGGGGTTAGGGGGTTAGGGGTTAAGAGTTAGTGATTTAAGGTTTAGAGATTCGAGGTCGTGTTAGGGTTTAAGGTTTAGATTAATTAGTATTTTTTAATTTATATATTAATTAAGTTCTTATATAATTGTAAAAAGAGGGGTTAGGGTTTAGGGTTTATGTTTTATGATTTAGGATTTAGGAGATAGAGGTTTAGGAGATAGTTTAAATTATTTAAGAGATAATAGATCAATTTTATATATATTAAATGGTTTAGGATTTAAGGTTTACTTTAGATTTATTAAATGATGAAAATTTATACAATTAATTAATGCTTTTATATTTAAAAATATTTAATCTAAATTTAGATTAAATGGTTTAAACCATTTGATATATTTAAATATTAGATTTAAAAAATTGATAAATAAATATATTGAGTTTTAAATTTGAACTATGAAATTATAATTATCTTTTATTTAAAAACAATTTTCCATTTAAATTCAAATATGAAAATTTTAGTAATCCTTTTCAAGAGTCGAGTTTAGACATAAAAATTGATCTCGACTCAATTTGGGTCAATCTAAAGTATTAATTAAGATTTAAGATGCTTTTAAGTCAACAAATTAAAGCTTACATGTTGAAATTAATTAAGGGAATGTAAACAAGAAAATTAATTAAGGGAATGTAAACAAGAAAAAAAATGCTTCATGTGCATATTTGATAATTTAATTATCTAAGCTTTAGCTTATACTATAAAAAGAAAGTTTGATGGGTGTATTTGTTTAACAACATACAATATTATTGGTCTCCTAGATTTTGTTTTTCTTCTTTTATTATTATTATTATTTTGTTTTTTAAATGTAAATTTAAATTTAAATTTTATCCAAATATTTACATATTTATATTTCAATTTATCTCATTTTTATATAATTTATAAAAAGTAATTTAATTTGAATTTTACTTTCCCTCAAAAAAATTTCAAATTTGCTTACTTAAAATATTAAAATATTAAAATAGTTATTATTTAATATATAAAATAAAAAACTTTTAACAGAGTAAAATGGTGACATTTTGTTCAAAATAACATAATTTTTAGCGGCAATTTTATAAAAAAGGCACCAAAAAAAAAGCAATAGCGGCCTTTTTAAAAACGCCGCAAAAATCATTTAAAAAAAAAGGGCACGATTTATTTCCAAATTTCTCCTCCTAAAATCTCCAAATTAAAGGAGCTCCGCTACTAGAGCAGATAAGGTTTTTGAAATTCCTTTTGTGCTTTCTCTCTGTCAAAAAAGAACAAAATCCCTAAATATAAGAGTTTCTCCTCAACCGTGTAGATAGCTAAAACCCCTTTCTTTTAAGTTCCCATTTAAACCCTAAATTCCTAACATCAAAATCTAAGCAACAAAGCAATGGCAGAGGGGGTAGGAGAAGAAAAGAAGAAATTTTCACTGGGATTTGCCAGATGTGCCAATGGGTCAACTTCCACCACATCTTGAACTCCAACGAAGTCGTGTTTCATGCAATAAGGACGCCCCTATCCATGTATTTCTCTCTTACCCCCTTTTTTTTTATCACCTAAAGTACACATCTTCAGTTGAAATTTTTTCATGAACACCCTTTTATTCATATATGGAGTGTTAAGAAACAGTGGTTTCTTGGGGTTGTTTAATTGGGTAATTAAAAAAATGGAGCCTTTTTCCTTATTTGGGGTTTGGGTTAGTTTCTTTGTATCATCTGTCTTGTTCTGTTCTTAAGGTTCTGAAATTTGTGGGTCTCTTTTTTTGTATTATAATTAAACGTCTTATGTTTTGGGTGCTTTTGTTGCTTGTAGACTGAGAGGATTCAATATTTTGGCGCTTATGCATCGATGGGAATTGATAATAGTTCACGACTTGACCGATTCTCTAACAACTTTAGAGTTGAAGTGGTTCGACTCAATGAAGATGACATGGAGTTTGATATGATCGGTATTGATGCAGCTATTGCCAATTCATTCAGGGGGATCCTTATAGCTGAGGTCTGTGACTTTTTGGTCTACCTCTTTTCAGTGCTAACATATGCTATGTTAATGACAATATTGCCAATTTATGGAGTTTACCCTTAGGGCACTTGGTAATTCTTTATTGCCAATTTATGGAGTTTACCCTTAGGGCACTTGGTAATTCTTTACTTTTTGTCTCTTTCAATTGTAGAAAATGATCAGCCAAATGAAAAGAACACCATTGTTTTCAAACTCCATGTTTAGTGTAAAAGAGGTAGTCCACATATTACAGGTACGGTTTTGGGCTTTATCAGTGAAACATGAAACCTTTTTACTTAAATGAAATTAATAGGTCTTCCCTTTATAGCTTTGCCTTGTTTCTAATGATGTATAATAATGCAGTTAAATCGGATGCATTAAAGTGGTTGCCTAATGGGAGTGAACTGGTTAAGGAAACAAGAAATGCAGCTTCAGATTCATCATCAAAGCCTGAAACATACACTTACTTCGGTTGCAGTCAAGAGACCATTCCAGAATTTGTCAAGAACCCCATTATCCCTAAGTATCCAGATATTATTATTGCTAAACTTGGCCCTGGCCAGGTATATTTTACATGCTTTTGTTTGTTTCAAAAATTGCTCATAAAGCATGTCAAGATGGCAGATCATGCCTTAGGTTTAGAAAAAATCTCTTCGCGAGCTAAATGTGGTGCTAGTAGATTAAGAAGGTTTTGTGTACTGCTCTCATTAGTTCAGGAACCGTTTTAAAGTTGTTAGAAGTTAATCTAATCCTTATGAAGTTTTTCGAGTGTACTAAAAGTTCCAACTTTTTTGCTAGGAAATTGAACTGGAAGCACATGCTGTTAAAGGCATTGGGAAAACACATGCAAAGTGGTCCCCAGTGGCCACTGCTTGGTATCGGATGCTTCCTGAGTTAAGGATAGACTGTAACTGTAGATTTCTTCTTTTCTAAACCCATTTCATTTCTTTCGTTTATTCTATCTCATTTTGACTCTATATTATTACAATATTATGATATATTTATATATTTAGGTTGTATTATTAGAAGATATCGAAGATGACCTTGCTGAAGAACTCAAAAGCAAATGCCCTGTTAATGTGTTTGATATAGAAGATCTTGGAAAAGGTACTTCTGTTCATTATGATTTGTTGTCTATATGGTGTAAATTTTGGTAATTATGTTTTTTTCCTCTATAAAAGGGTTTTCCAATATTCCGTTGCTAAATGTGGATTATATTCCTCTAATAGTGGGGTTAGTAGCTATGTGATAGTGCTGACCGGTTCTGCTTGATATGCTTTAGCATGTGAAGTTAGGAGATATTGTTTTAGGTACATTTCCTAATGAAGAATTTGGCTGCCAAGCAGGTAGGAGAAGGGCAACTGTAGCAAGGCCACGTGCGTGCACACTTTGCAGAGAATGCATAAGAGGTGACGATTGGGAGAAACGTGTGGCACTGCGCCATGTTAAAGATCATTTCATATGTAAGTAATGTGGGGCTACTCTATGTCTTCTGCATGTGTTGTCAAAACTAGTTCTAGATTTCTTTAATGCCATTGCATGATTAATATATTTTCATTGATTTCAAACCAACTTAAGGTTACGCACAACTTAAGATTCATATGTTTTTCTCCCCTTTTCTACTCACCATTGAATCTACTGGAGCATTACCTCCTGAAATTCTATTTACTGAAGCAGTGAAGATTTTAGAAGACAAGTGTGAACGTGTGATAACGGAGCTCTCATGATGCTTTTAATATGGTTAGTAAGGATGAGAGAAGCAATGGATTCTTTATTAATCCAAGGAGATTTTCTTGCCTCCTAGCAAATCTTTTTCATTTCTCATCTTTTGGTTCATGGATGGGATTTGGAGGGGCAGATGGTATGATTCACATATATATATATATATATGTATAAAGTGGATTTTTGTGAGTTAATGTGTAATGAGAGGGATAGATTATTGGTGATGGGCTTTTTACATTTTTGGTCTTGAATTAATATATAGTTGTAATACAAGGATCCATGGTTTAACCTTATGAAGTGGCCAATTCATCAGCTTTGCTTTTAGTGGCATAAAAACAGTAAAATTGCATCAGTTCTCTGATGAATGATTGATTGGTTATTAGTACAGTGATTAGATCAGTGGATTTTTTTAGGGCAGAAAGAATATATTTATATTGTCTGTGTAACTTGCAGCAAAAACCTACATTTGAGCTATCTTTCCATTGCTTATTTTAGTTTTGATTCTAAATTTTTATTTTTACTTTAATATTTACGACAATTTGAGTTCTAACTTTTGGATTTTCATTGTGTTATTAATTTATTATTTTAAATTCTAAAACTAAATTCATTAATTTTTATATTTAGTTTTAAAGTTAAAATTTTCATAGAAAATTTAATTTAAATAATATTTTTATTTATCCTTAAAAGTATATTTAAAGATTAAATTTAAAAAATAAGACATAATATAATATTTATCATAAAAATAAATATTATTGGATTAAAATAATTTTTTTAAAGATTATGTTTTTAGCGGCGTTTTTGAAAAAAGTGCCGCTAAAGGTCGTGGTCTTTAGCGGCGTTTGTGGGAAAAGCGCCGTTAAAGGTCGTGGTCTTTAGCGGCGTTTGTGAAAAAAGCGCCGCTAAAGATAGCTGTTTTTAGCGGTGATTGTAGAAAAAGCGCCGCTAAAGGCCTAAAAAAGCGTCGCTAAAAGCCTGTTTTGGTGTAGTGACTACGCTACTTCAGAGTTAGATTTTTAAATTCTAAGGCGAACACAAAAAATTGAATATCAAAACAAATATTCATATAATCATATTTAATTGAAACCTTCATTCGTTCCACATTTCCTCTCTTGTTGTTTATCTTTTTGGTTTCCTTATATTTTTTTTCTCAAGTTTGGTTGATGGAGTAGATAATAATATTTTTTGCAGAATCTGGTAGGAACTAAGTTATTCATATTTGAATATGACCATTTGATTCGAGTATGAGACCGGTCCTTGTATTAATGCCCAAATACACATTATAGCAATATTTGTTCAATTACTTTGATACAAGGTTGGGCTGGGTATGAATAAGGGCCTGTAAAACAAATAGTAAATTATGGAGTGTTAGGACTTGCGCTCCGAGACTTTCCCATGCTTTAGTAAAAAAGTTCATCAAATCTGTTGTATAAAGCCAATAGAGATGGTGATAAGCCTTCTCTCTCACCCTATACCTTTGGAGTAGTGGTCTAGGCTTTGGTGAGGACCAAGACTTGTGCATCAAACTACTTAGGCCATTAGATACCTCTTTGTTAACTTTCTTGTCTGCCCTTCGTCAGATTTGATAAGCAAATATTTGTTATGCATTTTATTCTCTTATTCTGCATTGTTTTAAACTGATTTTTAGTTAGTTTTGAGTTTTTTTAGTTGATTTTATAAATACTTATAGAATGATTATTTTAGAATTTTTTATTTTTATTTTTTACTTTTTAGATACTTCTTATTTAATAAACTTTTGCAATGTATTTTGTAGGCAAAGAAACAAGTTTGAGGAAGGAAGAACGAATTTGGAGGCGGCGAAAAAAAAAAAGCTAGAAAAAGGCGAAAGTGTATTTTACCTCTTGAAGCCGCGGCTTGGCCTCGACTTTTGCATTGTATTTTCTTATCTCGTTTTAAACAATGAAATGTGATCTTTCCACCTCAGTTCTTGATGTTGCCATAAAATCCTTGCATGAAGTGTCTTTTAGCATTCAGAAGAGAGAGAGAGAAAGGCCATCTTAGGTTAAAATAGTTTTCTTTAGTTTATTTTCATAATTCTTAGGAAGGATTATTGAACTTTGGATTTGCTCGTGATTGTAATAAGAGATTTATTTAATATTAAATTTAATTAGTTTCACTTTCAAGAAAGTAAGTTTTCTTAGTTTTCTTTTTTTCGTTAGGTACTATTTTTATATCTTTTACATTACTTGGAAATCTACAATGTGCTAAAAATATTTATGTGGTTGGGAGGTCCATAGGTCAATGGCTTAGTAACCGAAATAGGATTAAACATTTATTATAACACCCTTAATTCGGCCTAGATGTTATGGTCAAACCTAGAGTGATTACGTAAAACGGTTGAAAATTTAGTTTTTTGGAAATGTTGAAAAACAATGCAATTTCTGTTACTTAAAAACTCCAATTTAATAGAAATTATTTTTAATTTAGCTTTTTAAGTTGAAACGATGTACAATTTTATTTTCTAAAATCAGTTACCTTGTAGCAGAAATTCTTAGGTTGTTGTTCTTTTGGAAAATCCAATTCGTTGTTTCAAAATCGATTGATTTACAGAAAAATCGTTTAAACAACTTTCATGCATAAACCGAAAATAAGTTCAAAAACCAAAACGATCCCAAATAGTCCAAAATTACGAAAACACTTTAACCCCGTCATAAAATAATAATGAAAATAAAAATAATTAAACAAACTAGTTTTATATCCGAGCCCCCGTCGCACATACCCGCCTAAGTCTGAGAATTACCTAAAAATATCAATCAAACAGAATATGAGTTTTTGAAACTCGGTGTATAGCGAATAACTTAAATAGTAGATGCATATCATACAAATTTTAGCAAAAATAGAATCATATCAGAGCAGTAAAGATACAGACATATAATCTTACCCTCATCCGCTACAAACCAACTCCAACCCTCCCAACACACCATATGGGGTATAAAACACTCATCCATCCCTACACACCACTTAGTGTCGGTATGAAACTTAACAGAATAGTTGCAGCTGAGCTGCCAGATAAATGGTGAATTATCACCTTTTCCAAAAATACTTCCTCCACATAGTAAAACCCATCCCAGAAACAGTTACATAACAGTAATCAGACATACTCATCAAATATACGCATACCATAATTTCTGCAAAGCATGTACAATATTTTTTGGTTGTTCCTATAGCCCATTGCACAATTTACTCATCATAAATCATTTCAGATACAGAACATAAATCAGAATTCATGCAAACAGATGACCAGATTTCATATCTTATAGTCTACTTAAGCACATACCGACCCCACGGAAGGCCCACGGTCGATCAAAACAACGTACACGGTCCTAGGGAAAACTTTTCAATTTTGGGCCCACACACCCCAAAATGGCCCAGACCATGTGTCACACACGGCCTACCACACGGTCGTGTAGCGTCAACAGACTATTGCTGCTTTCACCGATTACTATTTTTTCGTATTTTTGGTACACACCTTGACTAATTTCGATGTAAAATCACTCACAAGTATTCCAAAACCTAACCACGTCAATTACAAATCCATTAACATGATTTACCAAACCCGATTCATAAAAATTCAAGAACATTTTCCCTCAAAATTAACAAAATTAATACCTCGACTACTCGATTAATTACTTATCGTTAAGGAAACAACAACCAATAAAAATCTAATTAGTCAATGGCGCGAACGAATCAAAATCTCCACCTACGAAACACACACCAATGCCTCAATATTCAAGAAACCCCAAAATCACCAAATTGATATCCCCAACCTAACATAATAGACAATGAAACAATACCAAACTTACCACAGTCTCTTGAACATGACACTACGAATAACACTCCTAAAATGACTCAATGGCCCCAACAAAAACAAGATTTGATTTGACAGAAACCAAGAAAAACTAAAGCAAGAGACAAAGAGATGGAAACGAAAACGGCGTGAAGTGGGAAGAGAAGAAAAAAAGAAAAACGTTGGAGAAGTGTAGCAGATTTTTAGGGTCAAAAATAAATTAAAACTAAAAAAAAATCAACTACAAATCTCTGACCAACTCACTCCTTCCCTTTAACACTTATCCACCTACAAGAGTTAAATTCCAATCCAAACACTACTACCTGCTCACATACAAGCAGCAAAAACAATTTCCTTTTTCCCACACAAGAGATTCAAACCTTAGACCCCCATCACAATACCAAGACCCTCAAACACTTAAGCAAGCACTCAAATATTGACTAGATTTAACAAAAAAACAACTCATAATTTTGGGACGTTACATTTATATAGAAAAGATGGATATGGCTTAATTTTCTTGATAAGTACCCAAAATCGGGTATTACACATATATAAAATAAATCTATTATTTTTAATAACATTAGATGTACTCAAATATTATGGAGGGTGCAACAGTTGTGCTTCTGAGCATACCTTAGACGTACTCAAGTAACTTCATATCAACATTCCGTTGGTTGAAGCACTTGAACAAATGCCGAACTACATCAAATTCATGAAGGATATCCTATCAAAAAATGAAGACTTGGAGAATTTGAGACAGTAGTCCTGATAAAAGAATGCAGTGCATATCTTCCAAATAAACTACTCAAAAAGTTCAAGGATCCTGGATGTTTTACCATACCTTGCAACATTGGAGCAACATGTTGTGGTAAGACACTATGTGATTTGGGTGTGAGTATCAACTTGATGCCCATGTCAATATTTAGAAAGTTAGGGATAGGTGAAGTTAGACCTAGTATGGTTACACTTCAATTAGCATATCGACCCTTAGCACATCTAGAAGGAAAAATCGAGGACGTATTGGTACGTGTAAAAAAATTTATTTTTCCTGCTGACTTTGTTAATCTAGACTTTGAACTAGAAAAAGAAGTGCCAATCATCCTAGGAAGGCCTTTCCTAGCAACCGGAAGGACCCTTATTGATGTGTAAAAGGGCGAGCTTACTATGCTTATTCAGGACAATCAGGTAACATTTAATGTTTTTAAGTCTGTGCAATTTCCTAACACAATTGATGATTGTTCTGTAGTGTCCAATTTAGAGAAATTATTCATGAAAAAGGAACTCAACTATGTTGAGGACCCATTGGAACAAATTTTGACATCAGACCCTTCAATAATGAAGAGGAGGATGAATACTTAGCTTTGTTAGAAGCTAATCAAAAGGGATTTAACCCGCAATCCCGCTTTGAGCATTTGAAGTTAGAGAATAGGGATTATGCCGAACCAAAAACCTCAATCGAGGAGCCACCTAAATTAGAACTGGAGTTACTTTCCTCACATTTAAAATATTCTTATTTAGGTAATGCTTCTACTTTGCATGTGATTGTTTCAGTAGAATTAACCGTGGAGCAAGAAGAGAAACTCATCCTAGTATTGAAACAATTCAAGAAGGCTATCGGATGGACCATAGCTGATATTCGTGGCATTAGCCTGTCTGTATGCATGCACAAGACCATCCTAAAAGATGGTGAGAGAGGGACGATTGATGGACAATGAAGACTGAACCCTATCATGAAGGATGTGGTAAAGAAAGAAATAATCAAGTGGTTAGATGCGGGTATAATTTACCCCATCTCAGGCAGTTTATGGGTAAGTCTGGTCTAGTGCGTGCCAAAGAAATGAGGTATTACGGTCGTTGAAAATGAGAATAACAAGTTCATACCGACTAGCACGGTTACGGGATAGAGAATTTGTGTCGATTACCGGAAGCTGAACAAGGTGACTAGGAAAGATCACTTTCCTTTGCCGTTCTTGGACTAGATGCTGGATAGACTCTCGGGACGAGACTATTACTATTTTTTCAATGGATACTCGAGGTATAATCAGGTTACAGTTGCACCAGAAGATAAACACAAGACAACATTCACCTGTCCGTACGGTACACTTGCATTTCGACGCTTGCCATTTTGTTTATGTAATGCACCTGCTACATTTCAAAGATGTATGATGTCTATTTTTACTGACATGGTTGAAAAATACTTGGAAGTCTTTATGGATGATTTTTCAGTATTTGGAGATACATATGATGATTGCTTAGCCAATATAACCAAGGTACTAAAGCGATGCAAAGAAACAAACCTCATACTCAACTGGGAAAAGTGTCATTTCATGGTACGAGAAGGTATTGTTCTAGGGCATCAGATAACGAGACATAGAATCGAGGAAGATAAAGTAAAGGTAGATGTTATTGATAAACTTCCACCTCCAACATCTATAAAGAGTGTTAAGAGCTTTTTGGGCCACGTTGGTTTCTATCGAAGATTAATCAAAGACTTTTCCAAAATTGCTAAACCCTTATGCAAATTATTGGAGAAGGACACGACATTCAAATTTGATGAGGAGTGCTTAAGAGCTTTCAAAGATTTGAAGATTCGGTTAGTTTCGGCACCTATAATCGTCACACCAAACTGGGATTTGCCATTTGAATTGATTTGTGACGCAAGTGACTTCGCGATAGGAGCTGTCATGGGCTAGCGAAGGAATAAAGTTTTTCATCACATCTACTAAGCAAGTCGGAGTCTAATAGGATCTCAACTGAATTATACGGTAACAGAGAAAGGGTTACTTGCTATTATGTTTACTTTTGATAAGTTTCAATCCTATCTTATACGTACCAAAGTAACTGTCTATACGAACCATTCGACAATTAAGTATTTACTTGCCAAGAAAGACGTTAAGTCGATACTAATCCAATGGGTACTTCTACTTCAAGAGTTCGATCTAGAAATTCAAGATCGAAAGGGAGTAGAAAACCAAGTAGCAGACCACTTTTCCAGATTGGAGACACAAGAAGAGAATTAAATTAGCAACGGTATCTAATGATACATTAGCCTTGCATAACTTGCAAGATTATTGTGATTAAATTGTTTCAAGGTAGAAATACATTGTTACCTCACGTAATCTTTTATGTGCTTATGAGATTGAATTAATTGTTTGAATTGACATAGAGTTATGTACAAGAGATTACTTTAATTTCATAAGTATGTATGTTCATTAATGCAATTGCTTATTAAATTTTGTTTAATTAGTTAATTTGACATAGAGATATAGTCAAGAGATAAATGGATTTTGGTAGGTAAGTATGTTCATAAGTTAGCAAATTACCAAGTTGCCGTGAATTTATTCGTAACAATGCGAACATGAGTTTAATAATTCTAAGTTAAGAAATGTAATTAATCTAACACAATTATGTCATCTTGATTAAAATCATCTTTTGAAATCGTGCATTGGAACTTTTATTTTCTATTCATTTTACTTAGTTAAAAATCTTAGTTTTTGATCACCTCCTCAAATCAAAACATTTTTCTTCACCAAAGTGTTTTAAATTGCCTTCATAAATAATTCTTTTCACAGTCCTTGTGGGTACGATAACTTGACATTTACTTGTCACTTTATTACTTGTTGTGATTGTATACACTTGCAAATTTCCGTTGTTCCAGTAGTTTGTAAGGCTGACAAAATTCTAGGCAGCTCTTCCAACTAAGCGCCCTTAGCTTTGCCAACTTTCTTCTTGAGGGCCGTTAAAATTTTCTTATTCATCGCTTCTGTTTGGCTATTTGTTTGTGGCGTTTGTGGCATTTTCATTGAGCTAGAGCTATTTGGAGGTCAGTACAAAATTTTTTGAATCTTCCCTAAAAGTGTGTGCTATTGTCCATGATGATCGTGCAAGGTATCTCGAACCTGGAGACAATCGATTTCCAAAGGAAAGACTCCATATGGTTTTCTGTGATGGTTGCCAAAGCTTTCGCTTCAATCCATTTGGTAAAGTATTCTACAACCACTACTATGAATTTCTTGTGTGCCATGGCTATAGTTAATGGACCAAGGATATCAACTCCCAAGTTGCAAATGGCTATTGACCTGACATGACTTGAAGGGGCTTCGCTGGTTGTTACTAGACTATGGTGTTTCTCTGGTAGGAATCGCACGTGCGAACTAACTTATGGGTGCATTCCTAAACTGTAGGCCAGTAGTACCCTTGCCTAAAGATTTTTTGTGCGAGAAATCTGCCTCCTAAGTGATTGCAAAAAATTCCTTCATGGATCTCTCTTGTAACATACTTTGCTTCAAATGGCGATAGGCACCGCAATAGTGGATGCAAAAACCATTTTCTATGCAGTATACCCTCCAAAAGTGTATAACTATTAATCGTAGGATAAAACATGTTGTCATAATTTTTCATGTAATGAGCTCGCAATATTCATATACGCAATTCATATATTGAAAATTTAGCAAATATATATGATTTGTGATAATGGTATACCTCAAAGCCTTAGGTTGTAGTTTTACGAACTCTTTCCTGTCTCGATTGTCTTGCTTGCCTTGAAGTGTGTAGATTATTTGTGTCATCCAGGTCATTTCCTGAGCAATGCTGAGTAGTTGGGGTGTGTCATAGCTCGAGGTTTCCCTATGTTCGAGTAGGATTTTTCCAATTTGTTCTATGATGATAGAGGATGCTAATTTTGAAAAAGAGTCAGCGCGTGTGTTGTTATTTCTCGAGAGTTGTTTAATTTGGGCTCTGTTGGATCCTGCAAGCAATTGAGTTTCCATTTTATGATATTTTTTAGCATTTCTTCCTTCATGTCGTATTCACCATTCATTCGTTTTGCCACCAATTGCGAATCTGTGTAGACAATTAGATCATTTGCTCCTAGTTGACGTGCTAACTATAATTAGATCATTTTCTGGGGGGTTAGCTAATATATGACATTCAACAAATGAAAGAGAAAATTTAGTATAAAATGTGGTACACATGGTGCCTCATTATAAAATATAACTCATTGAATCATTCACCAATGTAATAGATCAAGTTTTTAACATTCATCAAAGTTTATATAGCGAACAATTTTTACAAGACATATATTATTCAGTGTTTCAGATCGTAGCCCACATTACCTACGATGTCAATAGTTATTTCGAAGGAACATTCCACTATGAAATCAGCCAGCACCTATCCCTTTATCGTAGTTTGAGGGCCAAGTCAATCTCGTATTCAACGAGCTCAATACTCCACTTCGTTATCCTTCCCTAAGTATCTACTTTGGATAGTACTTCTTTTATGGGCTGATTGGTGACCACAACCACCGGATGGACTTAAAAGTATGGTCGTAATTTGTGAGCTGCAATAATGAAAGTATAGATACATTTTTCTATTTTTGAGTACCTTAGTTCACCATTTTGGAGTACCTTGCTGACATAGTATACTGGGCACTGGTGGATGCCCTCCAACATAACTAGTATAGCTACAACTATCTCTTCTGAGGTAGACAAGTACAGATAGAGTATCTCTCCTACCTGAGGTGATTTCAACAGTGGAGGGGAGGTGAGGTATAACTTTAGTTCCTCGAAGGTTTTTTGACACTCTTTTGGCCATGAGAAGGAGGCTCTTAAAGCCTTGAAGAACGGGACGCACTTGTCCGCCATCCTCAAGATAAATCTGTTCAGTGCTACTATTATTCCTATGAGATGTTGTATATCTTTTATTGTTCTCAGAGGGGACATTTCCATGATTGCTTAGATTTTTTCTAGGTTCAACTCTAATCCTCTTTCCAAAATCATAAAGCATAAGAACTTGCAGCTCACACCCCAAAAGCACACTTTTCTAGATTCAGTTTCATGCTGTAAGCCCTAAGGATTGCGAAAGTTTTTGATAGGCTTTGTACGTGTTTGCCTATGGATGCACTCTTCACTAACATGTCATCGACGTAGACCTCGAGACCACAACCTATCTGATCCCTGAATATCATACTTACCAACCTCTAATAGGTTGCTCTCGTATTTTTGAGCCGAAGGGCTTAACCTGATAGCAAAGCAATCCCTCTTCTGTAATGAAGGCTGCTTTTTCCTGGTCGTTACATTCCAATATGATCTGATTGTAACCAGACAAGACATCCATAAAGCTCATGAATTTGTGGCCCGCTGAAGCATCGACCAATCGATCGATCGATCGAGGGTACGGGAAAATATTTCTTTAGGACATGCCTTGTTGAGGTTGGTGAAGTCGATACACATCCTCCATTTACCGTTCACTTTTTTCACCATCACCATGTTCGAGACCCAATCTAGATCTTCTACCTCCTGAATGAATCATGCTGATAACAGCTTAGCGACCTCTTGCCTTATAGCTTCTAACATTTGTGGTGCAAACTGTCTTCTCTTCTATTTTACTAGATTCACATTTGGAAGGATTTCCAGTTTGTACACAATCACTTAGGGGCGACGCCCGGCATGTCTATTGCGGACCAAGAAAAAGTATCTACATTTTTCCACAAACATTTGACCAACAAGTTTTTTTCTTCCACTTTCAATGCTAAAGAGATTTTGACGATTCCCTTTTTGTTGTTGCAAAATAGCTACAGAGTTTCAGTACGCTTCGTGGCTTTGAGTTTTTTTCTCCTATGCTCGTCTCTTACGTCTAGACTATCCAAATCCAGAGCTTGACTTACTAACTAAGCTTTTTGTAAACTCTACCCCTCAGCTGTAGGTTCTCTCTCTTGCTTGACAAATAATATGGGACACTACTTCGCAGTGTGCTTATCAGATTATAGGAATCCAACCCCAATCTTTGTCAAGAAATTAATTTTCATACAAAATGTTACGACCACCATTCTCACCATCCTCATTATCGGCCTCTCGAAGATGGCATTGTATGGCATCAGGTGGTCTACCATATAGAACTAGACGTACTCTATGGTAGTGTGTTCGTCGTCCAGCAAAGTGACTGGCAAGGTGATTGAGCCTTTCACCCTAACTGGGAGGTTTGCAAAACCATGTAACAAACTAGCTCTGAACTATTCTTGCTTTTTTAATCCCATTTTCTGGTATGTTTCCCAAGATAACACTTCCACTACATTTCCATTGTTAAAAGCATTCATTTTTACTTCAAAATCGGTGACTGTTGCCGAGACCACCATTGGGTCATTTCCCTCTT
This sequence comes from Gossypium raimondii, assembly GCF_025698545.1. NCBI lineage: Eukaryota > Viridiplantae > Streptophyta > Magnoliopsida > Malvales > Malvaceae > Gossypium > Gossypium raimondii. The sequence goes on from NC_068566.1 coordinate 34,743,255, forward strand.
CGTTATGGACCAACTTTTCACCGTTGCTACCAAACTCGATACTCCATTTCTCCTATCAATGTGGCCTCTTGGAAGCACTAATTGACATTACACTCATCATGTGTGTCATTCTTTTCGTGTTGGAACCTACCCATTCATCGTTTGTTCCTACAATTACATGGATAGTGCCTCGAACCTTTTGCTTTCCCTTGGGGTCACCACGCGAGCTTTGACCATATTGGGAACCACACTGATTCACGTATTCTATGACCTCACCATTTCAGAATTCTTCCTTTATGGCATCTTTTAACGTGAAGCAATCATTGGTCTTGTGCCCCATATCATCGTGTAACGCATAACGATCTCCGGAGCTCACCCTTCTACCCATGCTCCTCATCAAGGGTGGCTTGGGTAGGATGCCGAGGCTCTTAACCTGGCTCAAGATGTAAGTTTGTGTAGCATTCTATGGGGTATAAGCCTCAAACATTCCATGGGGGCGTTTCTTCTAGAGTGCTCTAGTTGGGGTCTGTGGGGGGCCCTAAAGGTATCATTCTGGGTTTGGCTTCTTTGTGGCCTATCATTTCTCACTTGCAATGTTTAGGTAGGAGGTCCTTGTAGGTCGCAAGGTCCCTCCTTGCTCTAGAATTGCCCATTATCCCCCTAAAGTGTGGCATGTGATGCTCTTTTGATCTCTTCTACTTTTATGATCTTATAAGCTCGCTCAAACAGATCAGCTAGACCCTACAGTCTGTTACCCATAAAGGAGTATTGTACATGGTAATTTTGCATTCCCATGATGAAGGCATCTATGGTATATTGGTCCTCTAATTTTTTTGTGTTTAGGGTCACCGCATGGAATCTTTTTTATGTAATCCTTAAGGGACTCGCCCTCCCTTTACTGACATCAGGCCCATAGGTGTGTTCATGATTGCCTTATAGGCCCTAAATCTGTCCAAGAACATTTGACCCAACTGTTAGAAGTTTTGGACCAAACCTTGTGGAAGGGAGAGATATAAGTCCTTGGCATTTCCTTTGAGTGTTGAGTAAAAGCTTTACACTTCGGTGCATCCGATGCTCCCAGCACGTTCATATAGTCATTGTAATGCATCAGGTGAGCTCCTGGGTCCCTTCTTCCTTTGAACATGTCTTTTCGGAACTTGAAGTCACGTGGTAAGCTTACTGTCGCAATATTAGTGGCTAGTGGGTTATTGGAATAAAATAACCAATCCATGTCTTGTGACTCAAAGTGTAACTCTCACACGTCTCTTCGCAGCTCATCTATCTCACATTACCTTTCTTTCACTAGGGCTTCATCTTTTGTGTTTACGTTGCCTTGGGAATCAAAGTTGTCAGCATGCACCATTCTTCACAACTTCTCGTTCTATTTTAACAACTCTTGTTGGCAGGCCTGTTGCTCCACAAATCCTACCTCCTGAGTGGCCATTTGTTCCCTCATGGACTTCATTTGCTCCTAGATGGCCAAGAATGGATGTGGGGGTACCTATTGGTTGAGAGGAACTGGCAGGCCCTGGTCGATAGAGAGGTTCAAATCCAAAGGAATAGAAGCTCCCCGATAAACCGCATTGCCAAAGTTTTCTAGTCTATCAGTAAACCATTCGACAAACAAATCTATTTTGCCGTGCTGGGCACCGAAACTCGATGCTTTGGCTTGTCCTAATGATGAGTTGATAGGGGGATTCTAGAAATGAAGAAACTTAACCAAACTTGAAAAAATCTAACGATCAGAAGTTTGTCCATGCTCACCGCACCAATTGTTGAATAATAGTTTTCTCATGTCTTATTGATAGCATTGTTGGAGTATTTATACATACAGTTACAAGTACTATTACAGCTCATAGTAGGGCCCCATTACTGTCTTGATTCTATTGCCTCTGGTACTAACATTCTCTGCAAACTTCAGGCCTACTGGACACTTGTTTACAGAGCACGTAGTCCTTTTTGTTCCTGGGACTGATATCCTAAATGGGCTCCATACCTATTGGACACGTGCTTGAGTGGCCTGTGAGGCACGCAGTCCTTTTTGCGCATTTCTTTAGTACGTGCGAATTGGGGTCGTGGCCTTCATTCCATTTCTACAAGCCGTGCTCGCTAAACCTGCCTACGTGTCGTGTCCGTTAGCTCTCCTCACGAGTTAAATCTACGAACCTGTCTTGCTGTCCTCTCGTGATTCGCCTTACGCTTAGTCTTTGAGTGGAGTCTATCCAGGTCACGGGTTAAAAACTCGGATCCTTTCTAGGGCTCGAGTCGGTGGCTACTGATGTATGGTAACTTTAAAAAAGAACATGATTTGTATAATTTAAAAAAACTGAAAGAAAATCTAATGTTACTCATGGCTTTTTTTTCTCTTAATATGTCTCGAGATTATATCCTTCCCTGGTAAGGGTCTAAGAGATCCAATAAAACAATTTCAATGAGACTCATTTGTTAAAACCATAAAATAAGATCTGATATAAAATTTAACAAATTGTAAATCAGTATTTGCCATGTCAAATTGTAACAGCCCAATTTTTTGGTCTAGTCAGAACAGTGGTTTTGGAACCACAAATTCGACGAGGAAAATTTCAAGGACGAAATTTATTTTAAGGGGGAGAGAAATGTAATACCCCGAAAATTTTTACAGTAAGATATTATCTTTGATATAGTAAGGAAGTAAAGTGACAAAAAGGAGAATTTTGAGTTATGACAACATTGGGAAGTATATTATGACATATTAATTAAAGAAAGGATTAATTGCAAAAGTGAGAAAAGTTTTGTTATCCAAGAGTAAATACTCAAAATTTGAGGGGTTAAAGTGTAAATATGAAAAAGTTGAAGGACCAATAGTGTAAATATTTTAAGGGTGGAATAATCTAGAAACTAGGGAAAATGGATGAATTGGGACCAAATTGAATAGATGAAGAATTATGAGGGACTAAATCGTAATTTTACCAAATTAAGTGATGACTCAAGGATGGAATTTAAAAGATTTAAAGGGCAAAATGGTCAATTAGAAGAAAGAGAAATCTAGAAAATAATGATGATGTTGGAGATATTTTAGATTACATAAATAAATAAATATTAGTTTATTAAAATTTTAATTTGATTTTTAAATGACATTTTATCATTCTATTATTATTTTAATTAGTATATATATGTGGAAGAAAATATGAAGAATCATCTTCCTTTCCCATGCATTTCATGTTAGAAAAGAAGGGAAGAAAGAAAGTTTTGGTTTTTTTACAATTTGGTCCTTCCACAAAAAATTTACCATTTTCACCTAAAAATCAAAGAATTTCCTTAGCTACCAAGAGAGAGAAATGTTAAGGAGACTATGGGGAGCTAGAATATCAAGTTATATTCGAGAAATAGAAGCTCGAGGAGAGAGAAAATTAAGTTAAAGATTGAAATCAATAGAGCAAGGTAAGAACATCAAGATTTCAATATATTTTTAAGTTTGACATTATTGAAAAAGTATGAAATTGATGTTAATGCAGGGTTTTATTATATAAGGTTCTATGTTCTTGATATGTTAGTGAAGGGAAACAAGAGGAATTGATAGAAAATATTGTAGAGAAAGGAAATGAGGGTGTTATAAATTTGATTATCAATATCTTGCACTAAAACAGTTTTAGACAGCAGCAGTAGGTTAACTTTGAAAATCCCCATAAATCGTTAAAATTGAATTAGAGGATGAAAAAATGTGGACTTAATCTTATTGAGTCTAGTTTCTCATAAAAGAAACGATGTAAGTAATGGAATTGTAAATCATGAGATATAATGAATTTTGTTAGATAAGGTCAGAATGAATTTGGGTTCCTTTGTTCTGACTTCTAAAAACCATTAAAAATTGTATAAAAATAATTATAGGTTATAATTTGCATATTTAAAATCCTTAATGAGTCTATTTTCAATATAAATAAACGGGGACATCATCCAAATTTTATACAACGAGATAATTAATTTTCAATGAAGAGGGGTCGGAACTATTAACCAGTGAAACAGGGAAAAATTTAAAGAATAAACTGTATATATTTTGAAACAAAAATTTTGAAAATTTTATGGTAAGAAGATATGTGAGTCTAGTTTCAGTGAAAATTAAGGGATTTTAATTTGGAGCTCTGTAGCTCGAGATATAAATAAATTAGTGACTCAGACAAACTACTTGAATTTACATACAGGAAAAATAGTGATAGTATGGATAATGTTGTTTAAATGTGTTATACACATTAAGGATGTGGAATGGAGAGGAGGAGGAGGAAAATTGGGAAATATATGAATGATTTGTGTATAATTGGTCATATGCTTGATTATAATTGATAAACGATGAAATAGAAATGATGCTTATATTTGAGCATTATTGGTCATGGTCTAAGCTCATGTGTGAAAATTAAGTTTCATAGAATGTGTGTATGGTATATTCGGTATACGATTTGACATGAAGTAATGTCATGAATGGTTTATGAATTAACACATGTTGGTAACTGTGATACATGAATAAATGTTGTGCTCATCCATGCTTATAATGTTTATGCTATATGTGTATTTGGCTAACATATTTGGCGTACATGCTTAGGCTTTGGCCAAGTAGTGGTTGAAATGGTAACATATTTAGTTGTGATCATGTAATCTCCTGTGAAATGGTTTATCATGTGGTTAGTTCCAAAAAGAGTTATGTTTAAATACACTAGCTTACGACTATGGTTAAATGATATGTTTATACCTTGTGTGATGTGCATAGGACACGAGTGGAAAGATAATGAAATAATAAGTTCATATGGCTGAAATTTAATGATTACATGTTAAATTTGATGAATTATATAATGTATGATGAGATACAATTCTTAATGAATTAAGAATAAAATAACAATACGAAAACCGAATAAATGATCAAATTGAGCGGAACCTCGGATTTGAGTACTTCTGATCAGTGACAAATGATAAGTAGTAGCTTCAGCTACACTTATCTGATCAGTGACAAATGGCAAGTGATAAGTGATAGCTTCAGCTACACTTATCTGATCAATGACAAGTGATAAGTGGTAGCTTTAGCTACAGTTATCTGATCAGTGACAAGTGATAAGTGATAAGTGGCAAGTGATAAGTGGTAGCTTAGCTACAATTATCTGATCAGGGACAAGTGATAAGTGATCATACGTAAGACCATAGTTATACTATGCCAAAGTGGAAGTGAAGTACTCAATTTTCTGTAACCGTTCCCTAATTTGATTAAGGATGGTAAGTGACAAATGGGCCCAAAAGAATTATAGTAAATGGATAAGTGGTAGTGAATTTATACCAGGATGATGAGTTGAATTGATGTTGTTATATAAGCTAAAGTGATATTTTCATTGCAAAAATTGTGAATTTCATAAATGTGTTAATGAATGGTATAATCAATAAATGTTGAGTTAAATGATAAGTACGTATTAGTATTGAACTTAATGATTTGAATTGTGAACATAAGAAATTTGGGAATTGAACGAAATGGAAATGAAGCATTGAATTATTAAGACTTGTGAATTGCATGAATATGTATAAGGTCTTGTAGGTCCTATTTATTATGAATATAATAATCTGAGGATATATTATGAAGAACTATAAAATCATGTTAATAATTTGAAAGTTTTAATTTAGATGAAGTTTTATAACTCGGTTAAATACGTTTACAAGTGTATGTGTTCTGGTAATGCCTCGTACCCTATTCTGGTGTCGAATACGGGTAAGGGGTGTTACACAAATCATTATGAATAAATCAAGAAGAAGATTAAATGAGGAAGCGTACCTGAATCCGTTGATATCTTGAAATCTTTGAATCTTGCGGTTTTGATCTTCCAAATTAACACACAAGAAATTTAAAGTTGGACTTTTCTAGATCACAAGACTGCTGAGATCTTAAATTGCAGACGCGTGTTACATGGTTAGATAATCGGTAAGGGTTGTTTTGCAAGTCGTATTGAAACCAACTACACAAGGAAGAGTTGATGGTTGAGGCATCCTGAAGCATTGTAACCAACTTATCATTAAGAAGAAGGAAATTCATTTTCAAGGATCAATTCGAGTTCAGACTGTACCGAGGCTAATGCTAGGCATTCATATATTAGATTTTCCAATTTAATTTCAATTACTTATTTTTATTTTCACAACTATCATTCTGTTATTATTTCATTTCATTTTATATTTCTTTTGTCAACTAAAATTTCCCTTTTTTTTCCAACTCTGCACGTACAGGTTGTGGGCACGAAAACTGCCTAGACTCAGAAATTTGGTCAAGTAAACAAGAAAACTAGGAAACCCAATCCCTATGGGATCAGGCCTAGTTATCTACATTACTATTTAATTTACTTAGAGTGTAGAAAATTATATTTGGTGGTTTCAACGTCCATCAATTTTGGCGTCGTTGCTAGGGACTAGAAAGAATTCTAATATTTCATTTCTTTTACTTATGACCAAGTCAGAACCAGGGACCTTATATTTTGAACCAAAAATTGAGAAGTTTGCTCGATCATTGCGAAGAGAAACTATTCAACGCAGAAAACAACCGCAAGTAAAAGAATCTAAATACTAAATGTTGTTTTAAAGAAAGAAATTGATAGTAAACTAGAAGAAATGGTGAATCAAACCATTCAACAGCTTACTGCAATGCCAAATGAGAAACAACCGCTTTGCATAACTTACCTGACGAGAGAAACACCATTTGAATTAAAATTGGAATTAATTCATTTATAGCCCACTTTCGGCGATTTGCAAAATGAGAACCCCCACACTCATCTTAAGGAGTTCCACATAGTTTGCTTGTGCATGAAACCCAAGGGGTAACCGAAGATCAAATTAAACTTCAGGATTTTCCTCCAAGATGAGTTAATACATGGTCTAACATGTCTCGTTTGTTTAACAGTCGGATTAAGGAGAGATATTGTTAGAATATGAAAAAAAGAGTTCGAATCAGTCTATGACTACTAGGACTGATACAAGAATTTGTGTGCAAGTTTCCCACAACATGGCCTAACTAAACAATCACTCATTCAATATTTCTATGAGGGGTTACTCCCTATGGAAATAAAGATGAATGATGCTGCCAGTGGAGGAGCACTTGTTAACATAATTCTTCAAGAAACAATGGGTATTAATTTCAACCGTGGCTACGAATTCCTTACAATTTTGACCAACTACAGAACCTACGAGATGGGTTCATAGGCTAAGTACTCTATTCTTAGAAGATAAAATTGACAAGCTCACTAATGTAGTTTAAAATTTACTTGTAGAAAAATGAACCCAGCTCGGTTGTGCAGGTTTTCTACCATGCCTGATCATCCAACAAACTTGTGTCTAATTTTATAAGAGGATACAAAAGCACGAGTAGATGCCGTTGGAAAATTCTTAAGGCCACCCCAAATGTATCAGCCAAGGCCACCTTTGACTCAACAATTTGAACCCTCAAAGTCATCTCTTGAGGCCATAGTGGAGAGATTAGCTGCTAGTAGATCGAGGTTCGACCTGATCTCACTTATGAAGAGGAGCCGATTGAGATTCTAGCTTGTGAAGAGAAGATTTCGCATAACAAACGAGTTTTGTAGGTTAAAGTTTTGTGGCGCAACCACAAGACTGGGGAGGCTACTTGGGAAGCTGAAGAGGTGATAAGACAATAATATCTTTATCTTTTTAGTTCACGTAATCTGGATGACGAATTTCTTTTTAGAGGGGGAGAACTATAACAACCCAAAATCAGGCCTAAAAATTTTGAGGGTATTTTAGGAATTTTAGCTTATATGTGCTCGAAATTTCGTAAGGTTAGTAAGCTATAATATTTTTTAAAATGGCTATTAAGAAATCAAGTCAACTTCTAAAAATCGGTTTTAAATACCTTCAATTTTGAAAATAGGTCTGATTTGTAAAATAGTCAAAACTAAGAGTTTTTATGAAGCAATTTACCCAAAATTTTGAACCTTCTTTTCTCCAAATTGTTCACGATAAAACTCCCCACAAAAGCTCTTATCGTCCTCTTTGTTTTCTCTTGCTATTTCATTCTATTTTGATTTCCAAATCCTAATTACTCTTGATTTCCAACATTCTTTGAACCATAAATCTCCATCAAAACCAAGAAAAGTACCGAAAAGCCTCACTCAGTTCATCATCTTCTGTAAGAGAGGGTTTTATCGAATTTATATCAAAACTCATTTATTCTTCCAACGAAGGTAACGATTCAACTTGAAAATAGTTTTAAATTTTATTTAGTTCAATAAACCAAATTATTAGCTATTAAAATGCAATATTTTAAATAAAAGCGAAAAATTTGGTCTTTAATGATGAATTTCGGGATTCTGGATTAAAATGTGGTATCAAAGTTTTTTTTCAAATTTTTTAAACATGACTAGAAGGTTTCTATAAAGAAATTGATGTTTTGTTAAGAATTTCTCAAGTTTTAATGAATTTTTGTCATAATTGCCTAAACTTGTTGAAAAATTTCGATACCTCGAAACGTGTAGTTTTGTGTAGTTTAAAGGTTGAGAATTAGTCGTAGATAAATATGTAGATGAATGACATTCATTTTGTGTGAAAAGATTAAGTGTATGCTGAGATATTCAAATTTAAAGTTTAGGTTTTGATTAAAAGAGAACGTAGCTTAGGCTATTTTTTTACTATTTAAAGAGAGTTAATGACTATTTGTTGATTGTATATTTGTGTGGTTTATCTTGTTGAAGTGTCGGAGTCTATAGGACCTTCAACGTGTAGAGACAAAGGCAAAAAAAAAGCTTGTCTAAGCTTTCGGCTTTTCAGCAAAGCATATTTTGGTGAGTGTTTTGGAACCGCTGCTCGTAGATGATTCATTATGTAATTAGAAATTTAGAGGTAGCTTGAACCCCTACTCAAAATTGTGAGAGTAAGTGTTCTCACACCTACGATTAAATGTGATATATGTGTGCTTGTGCAATTGTGAAAATATGAACTTATTTGAGATGCTATGACATGTGCCATAAGATTGAGATGGCTGTTGTGAAAGAGAATATGTGGGAATGTTTTCAGACCATGTGATAGTGATTATAATGTGCTAACATGTGAATATGCAGTGTATATGTGCGAAATATCGGTAAGTAAATGTGATAATAATTTGGATACTTTGGCCTTGTGACCTTATGAGACCATTTAATATAGTTTGGATGCCATAGGACTGTGAGTACTCACCTTTGTGATGTGATTTTGGGTGTTAAGGCCTAGTGATAGTTTTTAGAGAGATAAGGGAATGTGAGCTAACCTTCATTCACCGAGATATGTGTGTTTGGTGTGTTGGAGAGTGTTAGCTATATGCTTCACTTATAGGACATGTTTGATTCTATGAGTCATTTTGATGTGTTGGAGATCTGTGTATCTAATGTGTGGTGATAGAGTCCATGTTATGTTTCATTACCTTTAGAGCCAAATTATCATATAATGTGACCGAATGTTATTAAATATGATTGATATGTGCTAAGATATATGTTTAAATATTCATGTGGTTAATGCGTAAAAAGATTCGTGAAAGATTTTTAAACGTGTGAAATATGATATTAGAGTTAAATATGTTATAGATATGACATATGCCTATTTGTTGTTGTATAATGACTTGTTTACACAGTTGTTATTCTAAGCATTCACTGAGCTTGTTAAGCTCACCCACTTTTTTAGTCATTGTAGATAAGTAGTGTCGGTGTGAGCGGTGTGGTCTCGAGGGGTGATCCAAGCCAGAAACTTTAGTTGCTATTAGTAGGTGTTCTTTTATTTATGTGTTTTGTGAATAAAAGGCAATGTGGTAGGCTTTACGTTGATTTTGCTATGATTTTTAATGGTTTGCATGCGTATTATACTTGGAAATTGTGGACTTGGAGTATGATGTTGAGACTAATATTTCGGATATTTGGTGCTAAATTTATGTTGTATTTGATGCATGATCTTTAAAACTAGTTTGGAATGATATACTTGTTGATATATGTTGTGTTTTTATGGTTTGGAATAGAGGTATCGATATTCAGATTTTAAAAACGATACCTCTGTAATTTTCAAAGTGTAGGAAGTTAGTTTCACTAGTTGGTATTAATATTTTGACACGAGTATCGATACGTGGGGTAAAATTATTGATAGTTTTCTAGTGGTACTGATACTTTTTGGAAGTTCAGTTTTTAAGAAGAGAAACAATAGGCTAATTCAGTATCGATTTTCCAAGCGGTATCGATACCACTCTACCAGTATCCATACCTATGTAACAGTTTCGGGATATTTTTTAGGTGATCCTAATGCTTGTTTAGTGCTTATTTTATGATTGTACAATGCATGTTAGAACATTTTATACACCTTAGATTAAGTATGAGTATAATTCGTATGAATGCCATAATAATAAAGGAAACAAAAATATGTATGTTTAATAATGAGTTGACTTATGTGGTATGCGATGTGAGATGATGTTGTAGCATCCTATTCCCCGGCTCGGCAATCAAGCTGGTTATAAGTTGTTATATTTAGTGGTATCAGAGCCTAAGTTTAATAACACTCAGAACTTGGTGATTACTATTGATATGCTAATTGGGGTTTCGCAACCAAGAGGTCTAAAAATCTGAGTAATTAAATTATTCTGGTTGCTCAAATTGTATGAGATATCTCTTGTTATGATGCATATGAGGTAGGAATGGGAACACATTACCTTTTAATCATAAATTTTGTTTGCATGAACAAGACTTGGACCATTTCCTCTACCACCCACACCTATTTTATTTGTTTGTGTATGTTAGACTAGTTCGATATGCCTCCTAGACGTGTGAATGTGAGAACTGGTGCTTAAGAGGATGGTAAATCCTCTGCACCTACTGTGCCGCCGCGTAAAGTGAACATACCTAATGAGGGTGTAGGCCCTCTGATGGAAGCGATAATTGGAGCGTTTCAACAAATTACTGGTGCTAACCCTGCTTCTGCACCTACCAATCCTGCACCCGTGAATCATGGGTTACTGCTTGAACATCTTTGGGTGTTGTGTGGTAAAGAATTTTCTGGAGTTAAAGGGACTGATCTGACCATAGCTGAGTACTAACTAGAATGAGTTAAAAGGATTCTCAAGTAGATATCATGTTCTGAGCATAGTGTCCTTACTTGACGGTGGAGCTCATCATTGGTGGAATACTATTAAGAGAGGTACAACTGCTGATCGTCTAACTTGAGGTTACTTCCTTCGGAGATTTAGGAGGAAGTTCATGGGCGAGCAATATATGAAAGCTTGTAAGAGGGAATTTTTAGACCTTAAGCAAGGTGGTTTGTCTGTGGCTGACTATGAGGCAGAGTTTGTGTGACTTAGTCAGTATGCTCCTGAGATGGTTTTGACCGAGAAGGACCATTGTGAGAGGTTCTGTTTTGGGCTCAATCGAGAGATTTAGGCTTACTTGGTGGCCCAAAATGCAAAGTTGTTTGATGAACTTATGGAAAAAGACAAAGCTGTTAAGGAGACTTTGGCTGAGCCAGCTCGTTCTATAGCGGTTAAGGCTGGTAATAGGGCTTTTGATGGTTCTTCTAGACGATCACCCAAGAGAGGAAGAGATAGTTACAGTTCTAGTAAGGGTACAAGATATTGGTCTCGACTGAGTTAGTCTAGACAGTAGAGTAATATTGTGGCTAACACTAATGGTTCAACTAGTGGTTCTGGATGACCACTTTATGTGCATTATGATCGTAGGCATCATGGAGAGTGTAGTAAGTTGATAGGTGTTTGTTAAAGTATGGTCTAAAAAACATTTTCTGAGGTATTGTCTGAATAGAGTTGAGGTTTCATAGACTTAAAGTTTGGCACCTATTTCTGCGCCTACTAGGGGCCGAGGTCGTGGTAGAGGTAATAGGAGACCGGTTGGATAGTGAATTGTTGCTCACACTGTTGCTTCACAAGTTGAATCTGGTGGTCCAACTCGGGTTTATGCTGTTAGGGAACCTGAGGATCAAGATACGACTGATATTATTGTAGGTACTTTCACTTTGCAATCTATTCCATTGTTTTCCTTGGTTGATTCTAGTTCTACACATTCGTGTATTCTGAGTTAATTAACTTGTAAGTTAAGGATTCCTATAGAGATGATTGATTTGGGTATGACTATAATTGGCTCCTTTAGAGATAGTGTCGTAGTGAATAAATTTTATCGTAGTTGCCCCTTTATGATACAATGGCATGTTTCCTCTATGGACCTTATGGAATTAACATTTTATGGTTTTGATGTTATTCTGGGTATGGACTGGTTGACTGAGCATAAGGCTAAGGTAGAGGTTGAAACCAAGTTAATTATTTTGAGGAATAGTGATGGGTTGGAAATTGTTCTAGTTGGTGAAAGACCAGGATTTTTGTCTAATGTGGTTTCGGCAATGAAGGCTGAAAAGATTATGTGGAATTGATGAACTGAGTGTTCCACTAGTACTTAGATTAGTTTGTGGTGGTCTTCATAGATGATATTTTGGTGTATTGTCGTTCTGAGGAAGACCATAATGAGCACCTAAGGGTTGTTTTATAGATTTTGAGGGATAAGTAGTTGTTTTCTAAGTTGAGTAAGTGTGACTTTTGGCTTATGAAAGTTGCGTTTTTAGGACATGCGGTATCGGTAGAAGAGAATTATGTAGATCCTAAGAAGATTGAGGTGATCTTGGAATGAAAGTCGTCTAGAAGTGTTACTGAAGTGCGGAGTTTCTTAAGTTTGGCTAGTTACTATCATAGATTCATTGAAGGGTTTTCCCTTATTACTACACCTTTAACAAAACTACTTCAGAAAGATATGGTGTTTGAATGGACCGATGAGAGGCAAAAGAGTTTCGAATGACTTAAAGTAGTGTTGATGAAGGCACATGTGTTGATTCAACCAGAACTTGAAAAAGACTTTGTAGTTTATAGTGATGCTCCGTATTCAGGTCTTAGTTGTGTATTGATGTAAGAGAGTAAGTTGTGGCTTATGCTTCGAGACAATCAAAGATGCATGAGCGCAACTACTTCTACCCATGATTTAGAATTAGCTGCTGTGTTATTTGCACTTAAGATTTGTTGTCATTATTTGTATGGAGAAAGTGTGTTATTTACACTGATCATAAAAGCCTTAAGTACCTTCTCACCTAAAAGGAGTTGAATTTAAGGCAAAGGCATTGGATTAAGCTTTTGAAGGACTATGATTGTGTGATTGAGTATCATTCTGGCAAGGCAAATGTTGTTGCTGACACTTTGAGTAAAAATTCGATGTCGGAGTTGAGAGCTATGTTTGCGCTCTTAAGTTTAGTTAGTGATGGTGTTTTGTTAGCTGAACTTCAAGTGAGGCTGACTTTTGCTCAGCAAATTAAGGAGAAGTAGCAGTTAGATGGGGATTTGTTGAAGAAGATTCGTCAAGTTGAGTTAGGGGTTAAAGGAGACTTTGATGTTGATGCAAAAGGTATCTTGAATTTTTGAGGTAGATTGTGTGTGCCACAAGATGTGGATTTATGACAAGCGATCATTACCAAGGCACCTGGTAGCCCTTATGGTATGCATTCTGGTAGTAGAAAAATGTACCATGACCTTAGAGAGGTTTATTGGTGGCCTGGGTTGAAGTATGATGTTACAAAATTTGTGGCTCGATGTTTGTTTTGTCAAAAGGTGAAAAATGAACATCAATTTCCTTTAGGTTTGTTGCAACCGATTGCGATCCCTGAATAGAAGTGGGAAAGGACCACTATGGATTTGTTTCAAGTTTGCCTTTGACGCCATTGAAGAAAGATTTGGTTTGGGTTATAGTAGACCTGTTTTCGAAGAGTGTGCATTTCTTGGTAGTCTGTACCAATTATTCTTTGCAAAAGTTGGCAGAGTTGTACATTGTGGAGATTTTACTTATTCATGGAGTTTTAGTTTCTATCATCTCCAATAGAGATCCGTGCTTTACGTCGATGTTTTGGAAGAGTTTACAAAAGGCTTTGGGTTCCAAACTTACTTTCAGTACAATGTATCATCCCCAAACTAATGACCAATCCGAGAGGGTAATTCAAGTGTTAGAAGATATGTTGCGAAGTTGTGTGATTGAGTTTAATGGTAGTTGGGAGTGATATCTACCTTTAGCAGAGTTTGCTTGCAACAATAGTTTCCAAGTGAGTATTCGCATGGCACCATTTGAAGTGTTATATGGTAGGAAGTGTAGGACTCCTTTGTGTTGGACGAAATTAGATAAAAAGAGGGTCGATTGACCGAAATTTGTTCAAGAGACCGAGGAGAAAGTAAAGTTGATATGTGAGAGGTTAAAAGCAGCAACAGATAAGCAGAAATCTTATTCGAATTTGAAATGTCGAGACATCAAGTTTCAAGTTGGTGATAAGGTGTTCAAGAAGGTTTCTCCATGGAGAAAGGTCTAAGGATTTTGAAGAAAACATAAATTAAGTCCAAGATATGTTGGAACTTATGAAGTTCTTGAAAGAATCGGACCAATAGCTTACCGACTCCAGTTGCTGCTGGAACTTTAGGGAACTCATGATGTTTTTCACGTGTCTATGATACAGAAGTATCATTCAAATCCATCGTATATTGTGCCAGTGGAGGAGATCGAGGTTTATCTTGATCTCACTTATGAAGAGGAACCGATTGAGATTCTAACTCGTGAAGAGAAGGTTTTGCGTAACAAAAGGGTTCCGTAGGTTAAAGTTTTTTGGCGCAACCACAAGACTGAAGAGGCTACTTGGGAAGCTGAAGAGGCAATGAGACAACAATATCCTTATCTGTTTAGTTTAAGTAATTTCGAGGACAAAATTCTCCTTAGAGGGGGAGAATTGTAACACCCTAAAATCGGGCCTAGAAGTTTCGAGGGTATTTTAGGAATTTTAGCTTATATGTGCTCAAAATTTCGTAAGGTTAGTAATTGATAATGTTTTTTTTTTACAATGGCTATTAGGAAATTAAGTCAATTTCTGAAAATGAGTTTTAAATACCTTCAATTTTGAAAATAGAACAGATTTGTAAAAGAGTCATAACTAAGAGCTTTTATGAAGCAATTTACCTAGAATTCTAAAATCAACCTAAAAAGCCCTCTTTTCTCCAAATTGTTCACGATAGAACTCCCCACAAAAGCTCTTGCCATCCCCTTTGTTTTCTCTTGCTATTTCATTCTATTGATTTCCAAATCCTAATTACTTTTGATTACCAACATTCTTTGAACCATAAATCTCCATCGAAACCAAGAAAAACACCCAAAAACCTCACTTATTTCATTATATTCTTCCAGAGAGGGTTTTCTTGAATTTGCATCAAAACTCATTTATTCAACCTCAAAATAGTCTTTAAAGTTATTTAGTTCTTTAAATCAAATTATTAGCCTTTAAAATGCATGTTTTAAATAAAAGCCAAAAATTTCATCATTAATGGTGAATTTCAGGATTGTGGATTAAAATGTGGTTTCAAATTGTTTTTCAACTTTTTTTAACATGACTAGAAGGTTTCTAAATCTACATGGAAGTTTCGTTAAGAATTTCTCAAGTTTTAATGAATTTTCGTCACAATGGCCAAAACTTGTGAAAAAATGTTGATACCTTGAAATGTGTAGTTTTGTGTAGTTTAAAGGTTGGAAATTAGTCATAGATGAATATCTAGATGAACAGAATTTGTTTCATTTAGGCCAAGATATTCAAATTTAAAGTTTTTATATCGAAGGTTTCGGTTAAAAGTGAACGTATCTTAGGTTATTTTTTATACTGTTTAAGGTGAGTTAACGACTGATTGTTGATTGTATGTTTGTGTGGTTTGTCTTGTTGAAGTGTCGGATTCTATAGGACCTTCAACGAGTAGAGACAAAGGAAAAGAAAAGCTTGTTTAAGCTTTCGGCTTTTCGGCGAAAGCATATTTTGGTGAATGTTTTGGAATCGCTTCTCGTAGATGATTCATTGTGTAACTGGGAATTTATAGTTAGCCTAAACCCCTACTCTAAATTCTGAGAATAAGTGTTCTTACACCTATGATTAAATGTGATATATGTGTGCTTGTGCAATTGTGAAAATATGAACATATTTGAGATGCTATGACATGTGCCATAATCTTGTGATGATTGTTGTGAAAGAGAATATAATGTGTTAATGATGTGAATATGTTTTGGCCTTGTGATCTTATGGGACCATTGGATATAGTTGTAATGTCATAGGATTGTGAGTACTCACCTTTGTGATGTGAATTTTAGGCATTGAGGCCCAATGACAGTTTTTTGAGAGATAAAGGAATGTGAGCTAAGCTTCATTCACCGGGATATGTGTGTTTGGTGTGTTGGAGAGTGTTAGCTATATGCTTTACATATGGGACATGTTCAACTCTATGAGTCATTTTGGTGCTTGGAGATCCGTGTATCCAATGTGTGGTGATAGAGTCCACGTTATGTTTCATAACCTCAAGAGCCAGATTATCATATAATGTGACTGTGCTAAGATATATGTTTAAATATTCATGTGGTTAATGCATAAAAGAATTGATGAAAGATGTTTAAAGGTGTGAAATATGATATTAGAGTTAGAGATGTTATGGATATGATATATGCCTATTTCGTTGTTGTATAATAAGTTGTTTACGTAGTGGTCATTCTGAGCATTCACTGAGCTTGTTAAGCTCACCCACTCTTATTTAGCCATTGTAGATAAGTAGTGCTAGTGTGAGCGGTGTGGTCTCGAGGGGTGATCCAAGCCAGAAACTTTAGTTGTTATTAGTAGGTCTTCTTTTATTTATTTGTGTTTTGGGAATAAAAGACAATATGGTAGACTTTACGTTGATTTTGCTATAATTTTTAATGGTTTGCATGCGTTTTATACTTGGAAATTGTGGACTTGGAATATGATGTTGGAACTGATATTTGGGACATTTTGATGCATGATGTTTAGAACTAGTTTTGAATGATCTATGTGTTGATATATGTTGTGCTTTTAAGGTCTGGAACAGAGGTATTGATATTCGGGTTTTAAAAATGATACCTCTGTAACTTTTAAAGTGTAGGAAGTTAGTTTCACTAGTTGGTATCGATATTTTGCCACGAGTATTGATACTCAGGGTTAAATTATCGATACTTTTTCAGTGGTGTTGATATTTTCTGAAAGTTGGATTTTTAAGACGAGAAACAATAAGCTAAGTAGGTATCGATTTTCCAAGCGGTATTGATACCTCTTGAGAGAATTATCGATACCACTCTTCTAGTATCGATACCTACATAATAGTTTTGGTATATTTTGTTAAGTGATCCTAATGCTTGTATAGTGCTTATTTTATGATTGTACAATGTATGTTAGCTTGTTTTATACATCTTAGAGTAAGTATGAGCCCAATTCGTATGAATGCTATAATAAGAAAGGAAACACAAATTTGTATGTTTAATAATAAGTCGACTTATGTTGTATACAATGTGAAACGATGGTGTAGCATCCTATTCTCGAGCTCGACTACCGGGGCAGGTATAGGGTGTTACATATGCTATGCAAGAATTTAGATCTCAATGCTATGGAAAAACATGAAGAATTATTAACGATCAAAGGACCAATACATGAAGCTATCATTCGCATGGAGGCCTCAGAATTGGATCTCTAACTATTACCGGAACATTTAAGGATTTCGATAGATGAAAAGGCAAACCCGAATGGAAAAGCTCAAAGATGGGTCAATCGACCAATGGTGGAGGAATCTGGAACTGCTTCAAGGTCAATGGGCAAAGATTGAAACCTTTCTACGAGATCCTCTAAGTGCATATAATAGAAGAATTAATTCTCAATGAGATAAATAGATAACATTTGTAGGTAGTCAAGCTAACGACGTTAAACAAAAGCGTTTTTTGGGAGGCAACCCATATTTATTTACTTTATTTTGAATTTAGTTTAATTTATGTTTAAATTAAAGGTTATTATTTAATCTATTTTAATGTGTTATCTTCTATGAGACACAATGGAGGCTCAAATATCAAATATCCTCACTATATTGCAAAACAGCCACATCCACCAAGCTCCACCAAATTAAGACGAAGAGTACACTTCACCTTTCTCTTTATTATTCTTTAAAAATTGCACATTGAGGGCAATGTGGGCTAAGTACGGGAATTCTTAAGACATGCCATGCTATTACTTGTTCTTATTAGCATGTGTTATACTGAAATTATTCCTAATTTTTTTTGAAATTGAACCTTCAATTTCTATGCTTAGTTAATTCAAATAATTGGGTAATTCATGAATAACATCATAATGCTTAAATTTGCTCGGTAAGTGTTTTGTAGAATTGAAAATATTATGGCTAAATCAACACTTCATTTTGTCTTTTGAAAAAAAATTACATACTCCGCTAATGGCTTAGTTATGAGTGTCGAATTCAGAAATGTCATCAAATTGAGTAATCGAAGTGAGGTGCTTGGGTTGTCATCTCATTTTGTGTCAAAAGATTTCAGTGATGAACTGAATCCTGCAATACTCCGCTAACTGAGCTGCTATAAGTAAGGAAAAATAAACTAATCAGAGACATGTCAAATTGAGTAACCAGAGTGAGATGCTTGGGTTGTCATCTCATTTCGTGTAAAAAGAATCAGCCACGTCCCAAACTTTTGGAAAATTTTGATTGAGTACGATCTCCTCGCAAGTTTGATTAAGCTTTGATTTAGTGAAGTAGTTGATTTTTGCATAATATTAGGATTTTATAAAATGCTTGTTGGTTAAATCTAACAACTGTTTATTCATGCTTTACTTAAATTGTTTGCATTATACTTGATTGTGGAAGGATACTTGATTTCAGAAAAATTGTCGAATCATTTCTTGTATGGGAATACACAGCATGCTTGAGGACAAACATCGACTAAGTAGGGGGATTTGATAGCAAGCCAATTTTATGTGTTTAATGCATTATTTTTTGTCAAATTTTGAATAGAATGCTACTAAACTTGTGTTTTCTTATTTAAATTTTTTCAGGACGCAATTGGAATGTCAAAGTTGAAAAAAAAACAAGCAAATTGGGCTAAATTGAAACGAAAAGGGGGGCCAAATTGAAAAGTTGAAGAATTGGTGGCTGATAAAAAAGCAGATTTTGATTTTGTCGAACTCTATAATTAGAAAAAAAATCTGATTTTAGTTGGTTGATTAGGAGTGAATCATGCTAAAATTAGCATATGAGAAGTGTATAAATACGTTGTAATTTTGGCATGGAAGGAGACATTTGAAATTTAATTGAAAGCATTTTTCTTCCTTTTTTATACGTCTGTAGCTTGGCAAAAACATTCTGCCATTTCATTTTTTTCTCTTATTTTTTTGGTTCAATTACTCTTTAAGTCATTTCTCCTTCTCACCTATCACTATTTCAATTAAATTCATTCTCTTAATCAAACAAAACATGATTAATCTAATGCTCAACTAAACCCCATTTAGCCTTAGGCAAGTTGTACTTTCGATTGAAAATCGTGAGGTATAAACCCGTACTAATTCCTTACAACATGGTATTCATTATCTCTTTGGTGTATGGGATTGTCACATTTGTACCTTGATAGTACTAGAAAGAACATATGTTTTCTCCCTAGCTACTTACTGGTTAATTTGTTCCCATTTAGTTATCTTTAGCATATATTTAACCATTATTAGTTTAGTAATTTACATTTTATAACTTAGTGGATCTTAGCTTATTTATCCTTTATTTTGTCATGTTTTGGTACTGGTGTCACTGAATGAGTATTTTCAGATTGCACCCAGAATTGTCGCCACATCTGACAGCTATCCGAATAGGAACAAAAATGCATGAGTTGTCTAGTCTGGTACAACTAACTTGTACGTACAGAGGCATCATGATTCTGATGAAAGGACACCTGGGCTATTTGAAAAAAATATAAATATTCACATAAAAATAAAAAAAAGGGAGACAAGAGTTTTTTGGGTTTATAATCTTCTTCAACATATCCTTCGAAGCTTTCCACAATGGCGACTTAAGCTCCGACGTGAAAAGAATGAAGCTTAGCTCTTGACAAAGAGCCCTAAGTGGACACAAGAGGGAATAGATAGATTCAAGTTGAGTTGTCTAGGAATAGTATTCTCCACTTATTTCTTTTATTTTTCTTTTCTTAACGCTGGTGATTACTTTCTATTTCATGGTTGTACGGAAGTACATATGATTTTTGGGTTAAATGTTATTTTATTAAATCTTGTTTGTACTATTTAATCTTTGGGTTTGCATGCTTTTCTTTTAGCATGGAAGTGTTATTACGGTCACTGACACTGGAAAGTGTAGTGATAGTTCAAGCTAACAATAATGGCAATGGAAGTTGCTTAAGGATTAGAGGAATTTAATCCGCTTGTTCTTAATTGTGTTCCATTACCAGCATCGGAAGGTGGGGTTAATGTGCATGTTTAAGGCTTCGATTAAATATAGAAGTTAAGCTTTGTAAGATATTCATTGCAGTTTAATGCATCGACAGTCACCTACCCTTTTATACCTTGTGAGCACTTAGCATTCTATTGAATATTCACGTTGGGGATCCCAGTTTGTCAAAATCATATTTTACCTTATTATTTTTAAGTTATTGCTTCGACACCTACTTTCACAATTTATCTCGTCTTTCATTGACATTAATAGACAAAAGACAATCATCCTCGTGGGATTAATATCTGATATACTCATATCTGTCTACTATACTTGCATTGATAGTGTACGCTTGCACATTATTGTTGTGACGTTAAACAACCGATCAAGTTTTGGCCTCATTGTCGGGGATGGCGTTTGTTTGATGTTTATTTTTGTTTGTTGTTATTTCATAATATTTAGTTTCTACTAACTGGTTTTCTTTTTGTCGTTATTTGCACATTTTATTTTAGGTGTTGTTTGACCCGAAGCAATTCAAAGTTTATTACCGATTTTGATCCAGAAATTGAAAGAACTGTTCAAAGGAGACTTCGAGAACAAAGGAATATGAACTTGCCAAGAAATAATGCAGTCATACCCTCGATCCTGAACCAAAATGCTAATGACCCACCATTGCAGCAAGACGCTCAAATACAAAACAAGATTATACGAGACTTTGTAGTACCTGTCTTGGATGACTTACAACCAGGATTTGTTAGGCCAGCAATCTAAACTGGAAATTTTGAACTCAAGCCAGTAATGTTTCATATGTTGAATTCTAATGGGTAATATTCTGGACTGGCGCATGAAGATGCACAAGAACATCTTATATCATTTTTTATTGATTTGTGCTTCCTTTAGTCAACAAGGTGTTCCTAATGATGTTTTGAAGATGCAATTATTTCCTTATTCCTTACAGGGAAGAGCGCGTACTTGGTTCTTTGGGCTACCTACTGGATCAATTACTTCTTGAAATGCACTAGCAACACAGTTTGTTTTGTGATTTAACCCGCCAACAATGAATGCTTGTCTGTGAAATGATATTACAGCGTATCATCAGCTGGACGATGAGAACCTTCACACCATATGGGAACGTTATAAATCTTTGCTTCAATGTTTTCCCATGCACGACATTCAACAGGAAACACAAATTGAGATTTTTTATAATTGGTTGAATTCACGCACGAGGAATCTTGTCGACGCATTTGGGTTGTACTTATAATGATGCTATTGAAATTCTGGAGAAAATTGCTCAGGCTGATTACCAATATCCAATCTTTAAAGCTGTACAAGCAAAAGCTACTCCAGGAGTTATTAAACTGGACGCAATATCTGCACTTAGTGCTCAAGTTTCTTATTTTGTAAACATGACAAAAAATATGCAATGGACTAGTAACGTTGCACCTATACAAGTTGCTCAACAAGTTGATGTTCCTACCTTTTCTTGTGAGATTTGCAATGACAACCATAGCTATGAAGATTGTCCACAACATGCAGAGAATGCCTTTTATGTCAGTAACATCCACAAAAATTCTTATGGCAACTCTTATAATAATTCTGCACGTAATGAACAGTCTTGGGGAACTCAGAATACTGGACAAACTGCAGCAACATTCCGATAAGGGAATATATCTACTAGAGGCAATTATAATTCAAGACAAGGGAATCAAAATCAACAACAGCAGAACTACAATCAACACACTCAGATACAGCCACAACAAAGCCAGATGCACCCACACTAGATTCAGACGCAATCACAACACTCTTCAATGTCGAATTAGTCTAGAACATCGACGATAATAGTACACTCAAGCTTCTCCTTGTGACTCGTTAGCTACTCTTGAGGCTTTAATGCGGGAGTATATGACTCACACAAAAGCTATTGTGAAAGGGAATTCATCTTTCATTCGGGCGTTGGAGGAACAATTAGGACAACTTGCTTCAAATCTGAATACTCGACCACCGGGCACACTACCTAGTGACACGAAAAGTCCCAATCCGAATGGGAAAGGAAACTACAATGTTATCATGCTTAAGAGTGGTAAACAAGCTGACAGGCCGACTACAGACTCTATTGTCGCACCTCAAACTACTGGTGAAATGACCTCTATTGAGAAGGTTGAATCTGAAAAGCTTGTTAAGGCATTAGATAAAGAAGTTCCATAAATTGTCACTCATATGCCTAATGTCTGAACCTCAAAACTGTCGATGCAACCAAAGGTGTTGGCGCAATTAGATGTATCTCCAGCCTTACCTTTTCCACAAAGATTTAGGGAGAATGAGTAGGATAAGTAGTACCAACAATTCTTGAACACACTGAAGTAACTTCAGGTCAATATTCCTTTAGTAGACTCTCTTGTACAAATTCTGAATTATGGGAAATTTATGAAGAAGCTCTTGTCCAAGAAGAAAAAGCTCAATGATATGGAGACTATTGCACACACAAAATGTTGTAGTGCTCTTTTGACAAATACGTTGCCCCAAAAAAAAAAATAAAAGATCCTGGGAGCTTTATTATCCCATGTACAATTGACAACCATTATTTGGGCAATGTTTTATGTAACTTGGGAGCTAGCATCAACCTAATGCCGCTATCAACTTTTAGAAAGTTGGGAATAGGGCACATGAAATCTACTGCAGTGACATTACAACTAGTTGATCGATCTTTGGCTCAACCTGAAGGGCAAATCAAAGATATCTTAGTTCGTGTGGATAAATTCATTTTTTCGGCTGATTTTATCATACTTGACTGCGAGCAGACAATGAGGTTCTCATAATCTCAGGACAACCATTTTTAGCCACCGGACGAACTCTTATTGATGTTTACAAAGGTGAATTGACCATGCGACTTAATGATGAGCATGTTACCTTCAGTGTTTTCGAATCTATTCAATGCAAGGATAAAGAAGAATGTCATACTATCGATGTGCTAGATGATTTAATTAAAGAAGAATTCAATGACCAAAGCACAATACTTTCTGAGGAGTTTTTAGTGATATGTGATGATGAATTCTTAGATAATTGTGACAATAGGGTTGTCTCTAATAATATTGAACTCAGACATGGATGGCAGATTGAATCCTTAGACATAGCTAACAGAACAACTCTAATTTTCAAACCATCTATCAACAAAGCTCCTACTCTAGAATTGAAACCACTACCTACTCATATTAAATACGTCTTTCTTGATGATAATAATACTCTCCCAGTTATTGTCTCTGCAACACTGGATGTAACTCAAGAAGAGAAATTCATCCATTTTCTTCAGCAACATAAACGAGCTATTGCTTGAAGTATTGCTGATATCTGAGGCATTAGTCCATCTTTTTGTATGCACAAGATCAAGTTGGAAGATGAAGGCAAGTAATCGATTGAGAAACAAAGAAGATTAAACGAGAAGATGAAAGAAGTTGTTAAGAAGGACATTATAAAGTGGCTTGATGCTGGAATTATCTACCCTATTTCTGATAGCAATTGGGCAAGTCCAGTGTAATACGTTCCTAAAAAGAGTGGCATCACAATGGTTAGTAATGAAAAACACGAATTAATTCCTACACGTATTCCTATGGGATGGCGATTCTGTATGGATTATCACAAGCTTAATGCTGCCATAAGGAAGGACCAATTCCTACTTCCTTGCATTGACCAAATGTTGGACAGACTTGCTGGAAGAGCCTATTACTGCTTCTTAGATGGCTATTCTAGGTACAATAAAATTTCTATTGCTCCAGAGGATCAAGAGAAAATAACTTTCACTTTCCCCTTTGGTACTTTTCCTTTTTATTGTATGCCTTTCGGTCTTTGCAATGCACCAGCTACATTTCAAAGGTGCATGATGGCAATATTCTTGGATATGATCGAATATTCTTTAGAGGTTTTTATGGATGATTTCTCAGTGTGTGAGAATGATTTTGATCATTGCGCTGACAATTTGGATAAAGTATTGCAGCGATGTGAAGACACACATCATGTTCTAAATTGGGAAAAATGTCATTTCATGGCAATTGAAGGCATTGTGCTAGGCCATCGCATCTCTAGTCAAGGCATTGCAGTAGACAAAGCTAAAGTGGAAATCATTGAGAAATTACCTCCACCAACAAATGTGAAAGGTATTCGCAGTTTTCTTTGCAAGTGGGGCTTTCCGAAGATTTATTAGAGATTTCTCGATAATTATAGGAACAAAATTGAAAATTCCTCTTTAGACGATGCATGACTAGAGGCATTCATTCAATTAAAGACGCAACTAGTAAATGCACTTATTGTCATTGCACCAGATTAGTCTTAACCTTTTGAAGTTATGTGCGATGCAAACGACTTTGCTGTGGGTGATGTTCTAGGACAATGCAAGGGAAACATATTTCACATCATCTATTATGCTAGCAAAAGTCTTACAGAGGCTCAAATCAACTATACCACTATAGAGAAAGAATTGTTGGCTGTAATCTTTACTTTCGACAAGTTTCATTCTTATCTTGTCGGTGAAAAGGTTACCATATTTACTGATCACTCGGTGTTGAGATATCTTTTTGTGAAAAAGGATGCAAAATTAAGATTGATACGCTGGATCTTACTATTGTAAGAATTTGACATCGAGATAAAAGACCGTAAGGGTTCAAAGAATCAACTTGCAGACTATATGTCTCGATTGGGAGTTGGCAGTACAAATGGAAACATACTTCAAATTATCAACGCATTCCCAGATGAGAAGTTATTTGCTATAGATGCAACCCCTTGGTATGCAGATCTGGTTATATCTAGTGTGTGGAAAACTCCCATTGGGTGTCACAGGCCATAAAAAAGAAAGATTTCTTCATGAAATATTAAAGTATCATTGGAACAAGCCGTATTTATTCAAGGTATGCAATGACAACATTATTTGACGTTGTGTTCTGGAAGAGGAGATGCTTTCAATCCTAAAGCACTCTCATGATGCCCTTTATAGAGGTCATTTTGATGGCATGCGAACTGCTATTAAGGTTCTCCAATTAGGATTCTACTGGCCTTCATTATTTAAAGATGCCCACAATTTGGTGAATTAATACGATACGTGCCAGCACACTGGTTCTACATCCTGACGCAATTAAATGTTACAGTAGCCAATTATGGAGGTTGAATTGTTCGATGTTTAGGGTATGGATTTTATGGGACCATTTCCATGTTCATTTAGAAATCTTTATATATTAGGAGTTTTTGACTACGTCTCGAAGTGGGTTGAAGCTGTTACAGTCCCAAAGGATAATGTCAAGACACTGCTTAAAGTTTTTCACAAGCATATACTCACCCACTTTGGCACACCAAATTCATTGATTAGTGATCAGAGTGTACACTTTCATTGCAATCAAATGGCAGCCGCACAGAAGAGATATGAATTTAATCATAGAATGGCTACTACTTATCATCTGCAAACTAATGGACAAGTCGAAGTATTGAATCGACAAATTAAAACCATTCTTGAAAATGTTGTGAACCCTTCGAGGAAAGATTGGTCTTCTAGACTGGATAACTTTTTAAGGGCATTGCGGACAGCATACAAAACTCCATTAGGGATTTCACAGTGTCAATTGGTTTTTGGGAAAGCATGTCACTTGCCAGTTGAACTGCAACACAAATCAATTTGGGCAATTAAGCAAGTGAACATGGACTATGAAACTAATGGAAAGAAAAGGCTACTGGATATCACCAAACTAGAGGAGATCAGGCAAAATGCCTATGAAAATGCTACAATTTCAAAGAAAAGACCAAACGATGGCATGACAGTGTAACAGCCCGATTTTGGGTCTAGATGGAATAGTGGTTTTTGGACCACAAATTCGACGAGAAAAAAAAATGTAATGGCCTGAATTTTCAGAGGTGTCGGAACGGTGATTCGAGATCACTAAATTCGACAAATGAGTAGAAAATATTATTAATTTAGTGAGTATAAGTTAAATGTGAAGTTAGGAAAATTTTTGAAATAGTGAATAGTTCACTAGAAATAAATATTAAAATAATTAGAATAAAAAAATAGGGTATCGAGACCTCAGAGATTTTAAATTGAGCCATAAATATTTTTATAAATATTTATGGAGTGTTAAAAAGTTAGTATTAAAGTTTCGTTAAGAAATTTTAAAGTTCCGATAATTAATTGAACAAAAAGGACTAAATTATAACAAATGCAAAATTATGAAAATGATTAAATAGCTTAAATGATAAAAGGAAGAGGGCTTCAAAGGCAAATAGACCCAAGGTCTATTTGGGCTGGACGACAAAGGCATGAAATCAGCAACAAAGTAAGGAGAAATAAGGGCAAAATTGAAATATTGCAAAATTTACTTAATAAAGTTAGGACCAAAGTGGAATTATCTAGATTTCTCTTTATTTTTCTGCATTCTCATCAGCAAAAACACCATATAAGGGTTTCCTTAAGCTGGTTCTTCCTATTTTTACTGCAGGTAAGTTCAATTCTTGATTATTTCTTGAAATTTTGGTGTTTTTGTGACTTTTACAACTAGGCCCACTTGTTGAATTCATTAGTTTTTGATTCTGTGAAAGAAGTTGAAAGTTTCTATGAATATGTGCTGGAAGTATATGATGATTTAGCATGGAATTAGAGCTATAAATTGTTCATATGCTGATTTTATTGAAAGAATTGAATAGAAAGTGAATGTTTGGGACCTAATAGTAAAAGAGTTTGAAGATAGAGTTATATGTGAAAATTCTGAATTTCAATAGTTGTGAAACAACTTAGAATGTCTAGGTAAAGTATTAATTGATAAAATTAGATTAATTGAGGGGTTAATTGAGAAAGGACTGAATTGTATAAACTGTGAAATTTGGGGCAAAATGGAAATCAACATTTTGCACTAAAGTAGTTTTGGACAGCAGCAGTAGTATAACTTTGAAAAATCACCAAATATTAAATTAAATCTTATTGAGTCTAGTTTCTCATAGAAGAAACGGTGTAAGCAATGGAATTGTAAATCATGAGATATAATAAAATTTGTGAGATAATGTCAGAATGATTTCGGGTTCCCCTGTTCTGACTTTGGAAAATCATAAAAAATTGAAGAAAAATAATTATGAGTTATAATATATATTCTTAGAATCCTTAATGAGTCTATTTTCAAAAGAAATAAACGGAAACATCATCCAAATTTTGTACAATTAGATAATTCATTTTTAGTGAAGAGTGGTCAGAACTGTCAGACAGCGTAACAGGGGAAACTTTAAAGAATAAACTGTACTATTTGGCTGAACCAAAAATTCTAAAAATTTTATGGTAGAAGGTATGTGAGTCTAGTTTCAGGTAAAATTAACGGATCTTAATTTTGAGCTCTTTATCTCCAGATAAAAATAATTTAGTGACTCTGACTCGGATAAACAATTTTGAATATACATATGAGTGAATAGTGAAATTATAGCTAATGTTGTTTAAATGTGTTATACACATTAAGGATGTGGAATGGAGAGGAGGAGGAGGAAAATTGGGAAATATATGAATGATTTGTGTATAATTGGTCATATGCTTGATTTTAATTGATAAACGATGAAATAGAAATGATGCTTATATTTGTGCATTATTGGTCATGGTTTAAGCTCATGTATGAAAATAAAGTTTCATAGTATGTGTGTATGGTATATTCGGTATATGATTTGGCATGAAATAATGTCATGAATGGTTTATGAATTAACACATGTTGGTAAGCCTGATACATGAATAAATGTTGTGCTCATCCATGCTTATAATGCTTATGCTATATGTGCATTTGGCTAATATATTTGGTGTATATGCTTAGGCTTTGGCCAAGTAGTGGCTAGATTATGCCACGTTAAATTTATAAGTTATGCTTTGAAATGGTTTATCGTGTGGTTAGTTCCAAAAAGAGTTATGTTTAAATACACTAGCTTGCAACTATGGTTGAATGATATGCTTATATCTTGTGTGATGTGCAAAGAAATAAGTGTGGAAAGATAATGAAATAATAAGTTATGGCTAAAATTTAATGATTAAATGTTAATTTCATGAATAATATAATGTGTGATGAAATATATTTATTGTTGAAATGACAATAAAACAAAAATGCGAAAAACCGAATAAATGATCAAATTGAGCGGAACGCCGGATTTGAGTACTTCTGATCAGTGACAAAGTGATAAGTGTTAGCTTTAGCTACACTTATCTGATCAAGTGACAAAGTGATAAGTGTTAGCTTTAGGTACACTTATTTGATCAAGTGACAAAGTGATAAGTGTTAGCATTAGCTACACTTATCTGATCAAGTGACAAAGTGATAAGTGTTAGCTCTAGCTACACTTATCTGATCAAGTGACAAAGTGATAAGTGTTAGCTCTAGCTACACTTACCATGCCATTCTTCGTAGTATACCTGACAAATCGGGAGGTGTAGCCGCAATAGCACCCGTTTTTATATGTCTGTTGGCTTTACCTTTTTTTAAAAGTATGTATGTGCGTAGTTCAAGTGTTAGCTCTAGCTACACTTATCTGATCAAGTGACAAAGTGATAAGTGTTAGCGTTAGCTACACTTATCTGATCAAGTGACAAAGTGATAAGTGGTAGCTTTAGCTACACTTATCTGATCAAGTGACAAAGTGATAAGTGGTAGCCTTAGCTACACTTATCTGATCAAGCGACAAAGTGATAAGTGGTAGCCTTAGCTACACTTATCTGATCAAGTGACAAAGTGATAAGTGGTAGCCTTAGCTACACTTATCTGATCAGGGACAAGTGATAAGTGATCATATGTAAGACCATAGTTATACTATGGCAAAGTCAAAGTGAAGTACTCAATTTTCCGTAACCGTTCCCTAATTTGATTAAGGATGGTAAGTGACAAATGGGCCTAAACGAATTAAAGTAAATGGATAAGTGGTAGTGTATTTATACCAGGATGATGTTGTTATTTAAGCTAAAGTGAAATTTTCATTGCAAAGTTGAGAATTTCATAAATGTGTTATTGAACGGTATAATCGATAAACGTTGAGTTAAATGGTAAATACGTATTAGTGTTGAACTTAATTTCATTGAATTGTACGTGAATTAAATGGAAATTGCTAGTGAATTGATTTAAATTGTGAGCATGAGAAGTTGCGAATTGAATGAAATGGAAATGAAACATTGAATTGCATGAGTATGTATCGGGTCTCGTAGGCCCTAATTATTATGATTATAATATTTTGAGGATATATTGTGAAAAATTATAGAAGCATGTTAATTATTTTGAAAGTTTTAATTTAGATGAAATTTTATAATTCGGTTAAATACGTTTACAAGTGTATGTGTTTTGGTAATGCCTCATACCCTATTCCGGTGTTGGATACGGGTAAGGGGTGTTACAGACAGAATTATTTTGCAGTGACAATTTACTGTTGGTCAACAAGTTTTATTATTCAATTCTAGTCTGAAACTGTACCCGGGTAAATTGCGTTCTCATTGGTCTGGACCTTTTGAAGTTGTCGAAGTATTTCCTCATGGTGCAGTCACAATTATAGACTTAAATGATGGATACCAATTCAAAGTGAATGGCCAACAATTGAAACATTATCTTGGGAATATTGATCATAAGTAGGTAGAGACCATTAAATTGGTCAGAAATCTTAATTCTTATGAAATTTATTCTGTAATTTTTTGTTTCTTTTTTTTCAAGTTCGTTTTATTTTTTTTATTTCTATTTTTGCAGAATAATTAGGTACCATTGTTGACGCACTTGAGCTTTATTGCCAACGCAGTTTGTACTATTGTACTATCGCTTCTGACTCAGCAGGAATGAAGGCAGATCAAAAATTTCAGATCCCACCATTTGATCAAAAGTCACCTAGCTGTCTGATCTGTCTGAACGGGCACAATTCTCATTGGACGTAACTATTCCCGCCAGCTTTATTTCCCTTCAGAAAAATCACACCTTTCCATCTTATTATTTCACTCATTATAAACCCTTCTTCACTGTGCCGACTGTAAAACACCCAAACAGCCATTTTTATTCACTTTCTCTTCCCCAACCACTACACCTTTAAACCATTTTCACTCTACAAAACAAACAAAATATGGAAAAAATGGGAGGATTAGTCAATAAGGCCACCAAGCCTGTTGAAGAACACTCATCCTCTGCAACTGCAATTCGTGAGTCAGAATCCTCCATGCCAATTGAAAAAAAGGAATCGGTGATATTTTTAACAAAAGCGGCTAAGGACCAGTTTCAAAATAAAATTTTAAACCGAAACTTCCACCCAAAACAGGGAATTCTCCTTTCGCAACAGCAAGACTTGGGAAAACAAGTCTCTAGAACCATCTCTAAGTTGAAGTGGGAGGCTTTCTGTACGTATCCTGGAAGCTATTCTCCTTCATTTGTACGTGAGTTTTACGGTAACCTTTATGACCATGAGTTGGAGTTTTTCTTTGTTCGGTAAGGTTTAATCCATAGGATACTACAAGAATCAATGAGCAGTACAACACTAAAGTGGATGTCAATGAACCCTCCAAGTTTATTGAGGATATCATAGACAACAAAAGGAATATATTGGTGAAGGATTTATATGTCGAAAGAGCATTGTGGACAGGTTCATATCAAAAGAATTATACGATGCACCACTACTTCCTGACACTGCAAGGCAAAATCTGGTTTCATTTTGTCAACTGCAGGCTACTGCCTTCTACTCACAGCACCACAGCCAACCTCGATAGAATGTGACTGATACATTCAATTGTCAAGGGCAGAAAGATTGATGTAGGCACAATATTCCATCAAGATATTGCTGATTGGCCGCAAGGTAAACTAGAATTTTGGTTTTCCCGTCGTTGGTAATGCTGCTATGCCAGGAAAAATGGATCCTACCCCGTAATGATTAAGAAGTCTTAGAAAATAAGGGTCCCGTCGTTGGTAATGCTACTATGCCAGGAAAAAGGGATCCTACCCCGTAATGATTAAGAGGTCCTAGAAAATAAGGGTCCGATCAATGAAACCTCTATTGAAAGAATGACTCGTGGCAAAGATATGCCGACTATAAAGGAGGCAGAGACTAGCAAGACAAGGAAGGGCAAAACCAAAGCTGAAAGCAAGGGAACAAACTTGACTGCAGAGATATCATTGCTGTGCAAAAATGAAAGATATCGAGAAGTTGGCCAATTCCATCAGCACTAAGCAGATCAGGCTTGTTGCTACAATAGAGGATATTGACAGATCATAAAATTTGTTCTACACTTATACCAGGGCCTATAACAATTCTATTGTAGCCACATTACGTCAGTTAAGCTCGACCCCACTCCTAGAATTTCCAGTATTCCCATCGATCATTCGAGAGTATGTACGCTCCTCTGAGGAAGATGACCTAGGGGCTCAAGATAGATCAGTAGAATCCCCTCCCATTCTGCATGTCTCTGATGTTGAAAAAGACAAGGTCTCAAGGGATGTTGAGGAGTGCATGCGAAGGATTGATAACCTAATCAAGGGTGACGCAATTGCTGCTCAAGAGGCATCTTTTGTTGAAGAGGAAGTTTTTATGGAAAAGGAAGATGTCGGTGTTGAAGTTGTGAACGAGAAGGCCAAAGAAGAAAATACTGCGATGGTAGCTGTTGAGAAAGAATCTATTCAGAGTATGTTTAATGCATCCGAGTATGTGGATACAAATAATGATAATCTGGAGTGAGATGGAGCTAGACAGGCAGAAGCTGCAGAGGTAACAAGTGAGGAGCACCACAATTCATTAGATATAGTGATTTATATTGGACCACTCAAGGTGACCCGTCATACACAAGAAGCAGCCGATGATGTCGGGGCAGCGATAGAAACTAAAGAGCGATCCGAGGACCATGTGAAGCCCAAAAAAAAAGAAAAGAAAGTGCTCCAACGACAAAAAACACAATGAGGAGAAAAAGAAGAGAAAGAAGAAACATCGTGCAACCATATTGATGGCTGAGGAAAATTGAGTTAGTTTATTTTAAGTTTTAGCTGCAGTATTCATGCATTACATGTAGCTGTAATTTTCATTTTGTTAGTGAACATTGTCATTGCATTGTTATTGTCATCGCATTTTAATGTTAGTGTATTGGGGACAATGCAAAATTTAAGTTTGGGGAAATGCATATGATGTTTGGAAATACACCCACATTTTAAATTATATTTTTTTAATATTAATGAAGCATGCAAGGTTTATTTGTGGTTTATGCAAATGTGTTTGAAAATTTTTGTTACATTCGATGCTTAATTCTTGAATCATGTGAACTATCAATTAATGAGTCAAACAAATTTGACTGAATGTTGTATCATCAATTCTTTGATGAATGATTTAGGTTGCATTAGTAATAGATAACTAGTAGCGTTCCTTGAATCTTGAATGAATCTACCTTTTACAGCTACCCATATATATATAATTATGAATAAGAGACACTCTAAAATGTGTGTATTGTGAAATGTTAAAGAGAGAACACTCCAATTCAAGCATTAGAAAAATGAATCTAGCCAAAGTTGTCGTTACACGAGTGTGTGCCGGTGCAATTACGTACTACTTCGGGGTTTATGCACTCCATCGTTACTTCTTAAGAACAAGGGTACAATAATTCAATGATATCCCTTGTTCACAAAAAAAAAACATATTGTACAATAAATGTTGTATTGGTAGATAGAATTTAGGA